>NC_088301.1:59285113-59461278 GCF_032854445.1 Liolophura sinensis | reverse complement strand
TTGTAGGGTAGTTTCTGGGGTCATACATGCTATTCATCGGGCATTACAGTTGTATGGTCAGGGGCATTTTTAGGGCAGTTACTGGGGTCATACATGCTATTCATGGAGCATCACAGTTATATGGTGAGTGGCACTTGTAGGGCAGTTACTGGGGTCATACATGCTATTCATCGGGCATCACAGTTATATGGTCAGGGGCACTTGTAGGCCAGTTACTGGGGTCATACATGATATTCATGGAGCATCACAGTTATATGGTGAGTGGCACTTGTAGGGTAGTTTCTGGGGTCATACATGCTATTCATCGGGCATCACAGTTATATGGTCAGGGGCACTTGGTGGGCAGTTACTGGGGTCATACATGCTATTCATGGAGCATCACAGTTATATGGTGAGTGGCACTTGTAGGGCAGTTACTGGGGTCATACATGCTATTCATGGGGCATTACAGTTATATGGTCAGGGGCACTTGTAGGCCAGTTACTGGGGTCATACATGATATTCGTTGGGCAACACAGTTATATGGTGAGGGGCTTTAGTAGGGTAGTTTCTGGGGTCATACATGCTATTCATCGGGCATTACAGTTGTATGGTCAGGGGCACTTGTAGGGTAGTTTCTGGGGTCATACATGCTATTCATGGGGCAACACAGTTATATGGTCAGGGGCACTTGTAGGGTAGTTTCTGGGGTCATACATGCTATTCATCGGGCATTACAGTTGTATGGTCAGGGGCATTTTTAGGGCAGTTACTGGGGTCATACATGCTATTCATGGAGCATCACAGTTATATGGTGAGTGGCACTTGTAGGGCAGTTACTGGGGTCATACATGCTATTCATGGGGCATTACAGTTATATGGTCAGGGGCACTTGTAGGCCAGTTACTGGGGTCATACATGATATTCGTTGGGCAACACAGTTATATGGTGAGTGGCACTTGTAGGGTAGTTTCTGGGGTCATACATGCTATTCATCGGGCATTACAGTTGTGTGGTCAGGGGCACTTGTAGGGCAGTTACTGGGGTCATACATGATATTCATGGAGCATCACAGTTATATGGTGAGTGGCACTTGTAGGGTAGTTACTGGGGTCATACATGATTTCATGGGGCATCACAGTTATATGGTGAGTGGCACTTGTAGGCCAGTTACTGGGGTCATACATGTTTTTCATGGGGCATCACAGTTATATGGTCAGGGGCACTTGGTGGGCAGTTACTGGGGTCATACATGATATTCATTGGGCAACACAGTTATATGGTGAGGGGCTTTTGTAGGGCAGTTACTGTGGTCATACATGATATTCATGGGACATTACAATTATATAGTGAACGGGACTTGTGGGGAAGTTATTGGAGTCATGCATGATATTGACGAGGGCATCACTTGTATTCCACCATTGAACCACCTGTTTAGGCATTATTACATCCATAGGTTTAAAACAAGTGGTTCGTCAGGTACCTGATGAAATGTCTCATTCCGGTCATATTTCATTTATTGACTTAAGCGTTGTGGTATTAGGGAAAACTTGTTGATAAGGATGTGAATCACCAATCAAATGCATCAAACGGCTCAATATTGGATGGTCTGTTCAACTTTCTAAATATCCTCTTTATTTTATTTACTAGTATTCTTTGTTTTGTTTTTTATAATTTGATATGGGTAAATTGTATGTTTATGTCACAGTGTATAATGTACACATTGAAAGCGTTCTGTTTAAAAGAAAATTAAGCAGGATGTGATAATTACTAACTGTATTGCACATATGTGTGTACTTTCATTTTGATTCTTTTACATTGGCTGGCTTTCTCAGTTGCATGTCTTAGCAAACATAGTTGCATATGTCCATACAGTAATAACCTGAAACTATGTCTAAGTAAATACTGCAGTAACACAAAAAAGCAAATATTTCCACAGCAATGAGGGGGTTCAAGAAGATACATGGAACCAGGGAATTTTTATGTGGTTTATACAGTGTAGTCCATGATTATTTAATGCGTTTACCATAGGTGAGAGGAATTGTAATGTAAAAAATATGTATATAAAAATACCCACTCGGAAAGCAAATATGGACTTTGACATTTTGTATCATACTTTGATAAATGTGTTAATCTGCAATGAGCCAGTAAGGAGTGGATGATAGGCATGTGTTTCTTTATCTGTTGTGGGTGAATGGAATTGTATGTGTCAGTTTAGCCAGATGCTTAAGCCTGAACCCCAAAATAGATCACAAGGGAGTTACCAGAGGGAGCTCAAGGTGAAAAAGTAGTACTCTCCCATCGTAGGTTTAGTGGGATGTTTTGTATGTGATAAGAAGGTCTCCACAGCTGGGGTTCAGCCAAGTCCCTGCTATAGTTTTGACAACGGGACTCTAAAAGTCTTGCTGGCCTTAGGCCTCTCTAACCTTTGATTTGTACACCACATGGCTCTTGGTTCCCAGGAGCTAAATCAGATCACTGTGAAACTGGTAAATGGCCCTTGGCTGTATACATACATGCAATTCATCAATATATCCCACTGAACAGAACTGTAATATTTAAGGGAAGTACATCAATCAGTGCTAAGCTCGCACAGGCCATTATACATTTTCTGCCTGACCTCATCTCAGAGAACTGCAAGGTTCATGAAAAGTGTCACATCCAGTTTGTATGTTCCATTGAATCACATGCCACATCAGCTTTGTAATTGTCACCTGTTTCCTGTAGCCAGGTAAAAGGTATCACATCTACGTGATTTAGAGCTGATGATCATGAGTGTCTTCAGCATTCATTGTGTTGTTATGGCACTTGCCATGTCACCCTGACTTTAAATCACAACTGCGTGAGATCCTCATATCCATGATAAAGCAGTTTTTCAGGAGCTTGAAACATTGCACATTCTCACGACATGTCATACTCAACATCAAGAGGTGCACAAATTAATTTTCAAGTTCCATTCTAAAATGTGCACAACAAGTGCCATAGTTCTATTCAGTTTGTCCTAAAAGTTAGTGTATTTTGATACATTTGTCCCTGTTTTTTGAAAAGTATGATTGCTTTGTCTTTGGATAGTTACCTATACATAACATGGTATTAATAGTTTTTTCCTGTCGGACTTCAGCTGTTGGTGCATTTGTATAGGGACTGATTCCTTATGATACCAGTACTTATACATAGATTTTTCTTAAATTTTGTGTGTTATTGTATGTATTTTTTTTTTTTTATTATTATTTTGTTGGAGTATTATGCCATACTCCAGAATATTTCACTTGTATGACGGTGACAAGCATTATGGTTTGAGGAAACTGGGAGTGAGAAACTCACAACTATTTGAAGGTTGCTGACAGAACCTCCAACATAGGGTATGTTATATTGTATCATAGGGTGAAATGTTTTTCCACATTTTGAATGATAAAAGCGCAGATTAACATACCTTTCTTCAGAATGACAAAATAAAGTGAGATTACTAACATCTGAATCATTCGGTACAGCTAAAATGCTCCAAACATTGGAGTAAACTTTCAAATATCAGACTTTGCTTGAAAAAGCTTGTCTCAGCCTCCCTGGATGTGGAGATGATAAGGGGTTTCTCAGTTCATGGCCGTGGATGTTTGTGCTCATTTTGAAATGGCCTTAAGATTTTGATAAACATGGGTATCTGTTCATGACACAAGAGCCATTCGTCTGATTTAACAGGAGATTTTTAATCAGTTAAAATCAGTTTTAATCAGTTTAATCATCTAACACCTTTAGGTAAGGCAAACAAAGGTTACTTTTCATTTTTGTTTCTTCTTTCAAAGGCTGTTCATCTTTGCTTTGGAGAAAAAAAAGCTTGATACAATTCATGTTTGCTAAGGTTTTTCTCCAGCCCAGACTTCACAACAAAAAATCTGCCAAGAAGCCTAAGGTGACAGCTTATTCGTGTTGTTATTAAGGGCAGCAAATGTATCAAACATTGTGTTAGGTTTCTGAGATGGTGTTTATAGCGCTGTGGTTTGAAGAGTCAGAAGGGAATGGTCACATACACATCTTAACAAAATGTGGATAATATGGTCATGGAGTTGCATAGAGTGTTATCATGGCAGATTAATGTATTTACATGTTAAAACTGAAGTCATTTTTTTTTGTACTCCAGTATTTCAGCAAAATGTCAATGCGTTTTCTTTAATTACAGATGTATGTGCTTGCTGTTATAAAGGTCTTATACCAGGTTTCCTTGTTTCTGAAACATCATTTGTTTTTATCTTCTATTCCAAAATTAATTGATAGTAACTAGTTATACTGATGGATCAGATTCTGATATTTGTTTTTGTTTCCTGTCTGCCCGATGTTAGTGGAAATCAGGGTCTGGCACAAGTCCATGAGCCAAACAATATGTCAACACTCCATCTGGGCACATTATAATCGCCCTACATTTGCTTACTGGTACAAATAATGTGAACAAGTCTAAATTTCTCTGTAGTGCTGCATATTTACACATTTACAACCTGACTATTGCTTCATGACAAGATCTTGCACTTGGTTTTGCTTATAGATTTTTTAGATTTTATTGTAAGAAATTTGTCACACAGTGTGTATGACCATAATGATGTATCTTTTTAATCATTAAGGTTTAGATTTATGAGTTTTTTCTAATGGATTGGAATTTTTTTTTTTACAATGTTGAATACATGTCTCAATTTTTTTTTATTTTTTTTTTTTACTTTCCCTTTTTTTTTTTTGGTGGCGAGTTGCATATTGCTTATTTTCTAAGCTAGCTTTTTCTTCCTATTTATCTTCATTCATAAGAGTTTGCTATTTGTGTCAATAGATTTCCAAGTCCTTTGATCCATTGGATTTTGTATCGTTCAGTGGTGTTGCTTAGCAATCCTTATTTGGGCAGAATTGTGTGGATTTAAGTCCAATGTATTGTGAGTGTTCTCCAGGCTTGGCACAGGAAATGTTTCGTGTTGGTTAAACTTGGATGATTCTTCTGCACATAGATTTTCTATCCGCATAAGCTCTGTAATCAATGAGTCCTCACTTGGAGAGAGGGATATTCTGATTTATTGCCCTTTACCTTCTTTATTACCTCAATTTTGGGTCTCCATCAGCAAATTGATAATCCCAAAGGCTTGTTTTTCTATGAATATCCTATCAGGCAAAGGTGATAATATGTGTTTGGCAGTGCTGACGCCTTATCTCCACCAACTGCATTGGCTTGCTTTCGCCTTCTGCCTGGCCCTACCCAAAAAGCACTATCAACACCCTTTATTAAGGATAGGTTTGATTAGTCCTACGTTAAATACTCCAGATACAAACAATTAGCAGGTGGAAATTGAATGAGCTGACTGGGGATATTGTTACATCTGTGCCACAAAGTCATGTCTGTGTGTAACTAGGGAGAAAATAGACTTGTTCACACTCAGACATTTCCCGTTATCAACTCTGTTTTGATGAATGACCAACACGTGCAAAAAAAACTTTATTGTTGTGCGCAGTTGCCAACATATCTCCATGACAATGTTATATTGGGCACGTCATATAGAATTCCTTAGTAGGAAATATATTTTGGCTAATATAAATGTGTCGGCATCCAGACATCTTCATATATACTCTAAATACTGATGTTTTCTTGGAAGAGCAGTTGTAGAAGTTATGTACATTTTGTAGAAGGCTGCAGTGGATTGTACTAGCAGTACCAAATTCTCTGATAGAAGATGGCATTGATGTTTTGGCAACCAGAAGATTTAATTATTGCATGTCTGAGGCAATTCTGACTTCAGACGTCTTATATCTCAGCCTTAAAGAATCTTGTATGAGTATGATGTGTTTAGATATCCACTTTTCCAGCATAGGTAGGCACTGAGAGGTATTTCTGTAATCATTCCCAGAATTTGTTTTCCAGTTCACAGTGACATTGACGATACTCTTAGTCATTTGACTTAACCATTACCTCTTTTTTTATGTGGTAACCTTTACATTTCGTTTGTCAAATGGCAACATGCAAACACACTATGCATGTCAAGATAAGGAGTATGTTAGGAACTAGTATTGAAGGTTTGTGATACATTTATAATGCCTGTGCACATGTGTAGCTTATACTATGTTGTTGCAAGTAGAATGGGTAATGCAGTTCATCACATTTTGACAAATATATATATATATATATTCAGGTTTCATCTTGAAGCTAACAGTCACATTGTGGTATGTACACACACACACAAGGTGTCAGCATGAAGCTACCTGTCATATTTTGCCAAATATATATGCCCAAGGTGTCAGCATGAAACTATCTGCCATATTTTGGAAACTATATTATGTATCCAATGTGTTTGTGTGAAGCCAATGCTCACATTTTGGCATATCTATATATATATATATATATATATATATATATATATATATACATTGGTACCAGTTATGTAACAGCCCATTACATTCAAGAGAGGGTTGTAATGTAATGTGCATGGGCAGCGGTTTTAGTTGTCTGACTTCTCTGTTTGGCATTACCTGCCAAAATGGACCACACTCTTTGAGTAGAAACCTATATCAGTGATGGCACAGCGAGACAAATTACTGCCACAGGGGTACAATGGTCGTAGGATCTATTTAATGCTTGTTCTGGTCCAAGCAGTCATTGAGCAGCTGTAATGACCTAACTTGTTGTCAAAGAAGAATGCCTGGAGGCGTTGAGAAGCAGTTAATGTCCTCTATCAAATGAACGTCACTCCACATGCAATCATAGGACTTTTGTGCAATACTGTGAACAGGTAGGGAAGGGGATGACCCAAAAGCCTTGTACACTCACACTCTTTCCTCCATTTCTGTGTGAGAGGATATGTTCAGAGGAGCGTGTCCACCCCCATCCAATGGGATTCAAGATTGAGTTTCTTCTCATAATATTAGGTCTTTTGTTTTCCATGCATAGTGCTGAATTTTCTTTAAAGGGAGTTGTTCTCTCAGCACTTGTAGTATAGCTTGAACTGACATGTATATTACATATATATTACATGACTCTCAGGATAAACATATTTTTTACTTATCATTGTTGCTGAACTTAACCCTTGATTGTCACCCAGTATGTATCCTGCAAAACTCCTGGTAATAGCTGAACAACAGGATATATCTGGATACAGCTTGTGTTAAATAACTTCCAGCTGGCATCAGTATAAGCATGTAGACAGTACTTTTCCAGTCCATTCACAAAATGTTTCAGACATCATCAGGCAACCGTGACTAATGTACATACCTGTGCCTGTGCTGTGAAAGAGAGCCTTGCTGTGATGCAGATCAATGCTACCAGGTGTAGTTCGCTGAAAGAGCCCCCGCAAAATAAAATCTGCATGGACAAGTCTCTTCTGTTTATGAATACCAATAATAGCATTTTTGGTCATATTTGTGAGCATCATTAATAATGATATTGGTCATATATGTGAGTACCATTAATTATGATATTGGTCATATTTGTGAGTACCTTCAGGATTATATTTATCATAGCTGTGAATAGTGTTAAATACTTCTGGATACCCTTCAAATATTTTATTTATACTTGTGAATTCTGTAGGCATATTATTCATTAATTTAATTTTTATATACTCTGTCAAAATTTACTTGTGATGTTTGAATTTTCAATGTGTGGCTCATTTGTGTCTACTCTGTTGTGACTCATGATGAGGCAACTGATTGTGAGACTGCCTTCTATGTACCATTTTTTCATTTTTTTGGGGTGGGGGGTGGGGTAGGGGTTGTTCATGTATTAATGCTTGAAGTCTCACAGGAGAGTCTTCCATTGATGTGCATGGATGAAAACAAACGATCTTATGAGTTATTGTGGCCAAACCTTGTTACTGTCTGGAGCAACCAATAGCAGGCAGAGCCAGAGCCAGGTTCTTCAGTGGAAGTATTATCAAGGACATAGTTTATTTAGGCAAGAGCTGTGAACCTTGGGTCTGCTGCTATGGAGTATTTTTTTTATGATTTTACCTTTTTTTTATTCGATCACATCTATCAGCATTTGAGAAAGCGAATGTTCCTTCCTATTGCCTTATCAGCCTCTCTGCAGGCATGTGTGGCTTCTAGAGCATAAGAGAAATGTTTGCTTATCTGGGAATATGTTTTGGGAACAACTTTCTGAATGGGTGTAAAAAATCTGTTTACCTAAACTCTGTTTGTTTAGGTGTTATTACAGGAAGTATCTGAACAGGAATGTGATGATGTGTTGTGGTGGCATGATTTAATGGATGACTTGGTGATATTTATGTTATGAAAGTATCAAGTTTAACAGTGGAAACCTTCCCTGACATGGTGCTAGATTGGTAAGGTATTTGTTTATATACATGGTAAATCTTGAGAATTTTCTATCTCACAAATCTTCCAAAATTAGACAGATTTTTTCTGTCACACTGTTAAATGAACATGAGGTTGTTGTTTTTTGCATGGTTTGAGTAGCTGTATGTTTACGTTAGATGTTCACACTGGTGCTAATGCTCTGTGGGATATGTTATCTTGTCAGATTAAACCCATTATAAACAACCTGGTTGTGTTTAGTAGATATGATAGCCAGCTATTAAGGTATTGAAGAACAAGTCTTTGTCTGTCCTAGTTCGCCTTAATCAGTTAGTGTTTACGGATAAACAGATCATCATAAACATCAGATTTTTCAACATAGCAGTGTAGTAAAGTGATGTTTATACAAACACTGTCATATTCTTCACAAATATGGGTGAGCATGAGTCAAGTTATAAACAAATCGGTTTAATATGTGATATATAGACTAGATATTATGTAGTTTGTTACACTTAGGTATACTTTTATTTTCTTTCCTTTCCTAAACGAAGGATTTCTGCATGTTTTACAAAAGTTATTTTAATGCCTATTTTGAATTTGATATCAAATGTTGGATGAAGAATTATTAGAATATTGTATCTTCAGGGATGTGTCTTCCAATTAAACTCCCTCTTTAACTTTAGTTTTGCATAAATTTGCACCATAATGTTTTGATTAATTTTGTGAATATTACATTATAATATATAACGGTAGCTTTCAGGATTATGTTAAAACATAATAGTCTTACAGAGAGTGTAAATGAAACTTGGAAACAAGGAAAGATGGTTGTGCGCAAAACTGTCAGTTTTAATGCAGGGATAGCTTCTATTGGTGATAAAAGTCTAAATAGATAAAGATATTTAATGAACATTAATGGAGAGCTTTCATAAATCCCAATGCAGTCTTCTAGATTCCATCTTTTTTTGGAATCTTTTGAAAAAAACCATGGTCAAGTTTTATCCTTTGTAATCTAGAACTCTTTTCTTCCCATGGGAAATACAGGAACTAGCACATTTGAAAAAAGGAAACATCAGAATTTCTGTTATAAAGTGATTGGTATCCCTTGGTAGCTAGAACTGATATTCCAAGCCCTTAGCCATGTCAGATTTTATCTAATGGTGGATTTGTCTATGCTGTGTTAGATACTGATGTCAAAATCTCAGATAAGAGTGACATTGAATGGTGGAGCAATACCTATATTTGTTATAGAGTAAGTTTTGTCAGACTGACACCTTGGTGGCGATAGGGGCAGGCGGTCTCTAGATAGTATCTATGAGCTGGGCACAGAGTGATTCTACTTTGGCACTCTAATGTCTCTGAACCACAATGCCCTTCAAGTATTCCCTTTCTCTTAGCAGATGGGAAATATCCTTTTCCCTGGTCAAAAGATAGAATCTTGTTGTGCTGGGATCATTGTGTATACTCTCTTACAGGATAAACTCCTCTGGACATCGACCTTTGCATGAGATTTGAAGAAAGACCTATTGTGTTGTATATATATATATATATATATATATCATTATAGTTAGGAATAGGAAAATTTACAATAGGTGAAAATTGTTTTATTGAGATGGTAAGAAAAAGAAAATTAGTGGAGTATTTTCAAAGGATTATGCCCCCAACACTTCAACCTTTTTGTGTTCATTTCAGCCTGTTATTTTTAGAAGAGCTGTAAAATGAGCAGATCAGATAGGGAGTTTTTACCCGGTCGTTGCCTAAACAGGATTTTAAGGTTTTATGGGACTCTTATCAGTTAGTATACTGGAAATATTGATTAAAGTGTCTTTTAACTAGTTTGCATGATAAGGCAGTAGGAATGAACTTGTTATTTTCATGTGCTAATGACCAACAGTTTTAAACCTCTGACATGCACACAATGTGTTAAATTGTTCCTGTTTCTGGTGAGCTTTGCTTTCATGGCTAGAGTGTCAGTTTTCCGGGTTGGCATGGCAATGGTGAGTTTATTTCCGTTTTATTCCAGCTTGTGGGTCCTTGAAGAAAGTGCTGTTGGTTATGGCTTAAGTCAAGAACTTAATCTCATTATTGTCAAAATTTTCAACTCTGGTTGAAATCTGCAGAGCATTTTAAGGTTTCAGTTTTTGTAATAAAAGCCGAATGAGTGCAAGATTATCTGCTCCCGGGAGCGAAAAATTAAGAAAATTTGTAACCTTTTTCCTCAAGCCAAGGGTAATTGGGCACTGGAGGGAATTATGTGTGGGAAATAGCATTCATTTTAGTCAAAGAAAGTACAAAATATTCTGTTGTCTTCAGCAAACCTTTGGTCATTAGAGGCCCAAACTCCCAGGCTATAGTTCTTTTGTGGTTATTTTGATCAGATTTATTTCCCCTTTCTTTAATTGTCTTAGCCAACTTGGGAAACTCTTGAAAGTGCAAACACCATAAAAATCACTTAGAGATATTATATTGTACTTCATAGAAAATATTGAATTTTGTTAAGAAATATGTTAGTGTTTTATGTATGATATATACTGCATGAATGCATGACGTTGTCATGTCTGTCTGTCTGTCCGCAAATAAAGATGGTATGACAAAGGTAGAAGCCATATCCACTTCACATTGGGTTTTCAGATCTGGTATACAGCTTTTTGTTATGGTCTGCTGCATTTCTTCCAGTCATTCGTTTTGTTTCAGTGCATGGTTACATAAAACTCCTACTAGTTATTCAGTTTTCTGAGTTTCTTGTGACTTAGTTTCTTGGATTTTAGTGTGCAAGTCTATTTTTGTCTAGTTTTGAAATATTCTGAAGGTACTATATCCTGAAGAGGTTTCAGTTCTTATTCTGTATTTACATATGGAAGAATTGAGAGAAGATAAAGACTTGTTGACCTGGAACGTCCATTTTCATTGGCTGATGGTATACAAATGTTTGTTTCAACGCATAGATTCAAATATGGAAGGCAGGTTGTGCTGTAATAAAAAACTGCTTACTTACAATAGATCATTCAAACCTGGTACTTAGTTCCTTGCAGTTGTGCTATCAGTCTACAGCTATAATTGTTAAAGGCTGTGACTCTTCAACTCTTGTTGCTTCAGGAGGTTTAATTCTCAGTTATAACGTGAAGGTTTGTGGTTTACTCCTGGCACTCTGGAGCATATCACTGTGATGGTATAAAATCTGTCTGTCTATCGGACTAAAATACCTCTGTGGCACAGACCTGATTTCTACTAATGCAAGAGGTCTGCTTGAACACCCTGTAGATCAACTGGAAAGTCAAATAAGGTATGCAGCAAAGTATACTATTGGACGTTTTCAGACTGAAATTATGTTTATTTACAAAGTCTTCTACAGCATTCACTTATTTATGTGATTCCACTACACTGTGTAAACTCAGCCAATGGGCCTAACATCTTCACATTTGCAGCATATTCCTTCAGCTCTAAGGAAAGAACCAATCTAGTGTAACAGTTACCAAGTATGTAAATTTTAAAATGGTTTGATGTTACACTAATGCGCAAAGCTGTATGTGATTAGTTAAATGTGTATATTGATGGAATAAATTGAATGTATCTAGATCGGGATTACGTTGGTTTCATAGTTGAATGAGAAGTGATATTGAACGATTTGCTCACATGTAAGACCTGAATCTGAGAAATGTGTAAAGGCCATTCATCTATTTCCATCACACATTGATGAAGGTCTAAAATCTCTCGATAAATATTGTGACTGACCAGATGGAAGCTGGTACTTTGAACCATCTATCACTCCTTGGACAAAAGATATGTGCGTCTCCTCTTCTGGGAATGGTGGAAATGGTGGCAGACCTCTCCAAGGGATTAGTGTCTGCGCTGAAGTCTGACATGGCCTGACAAGCAGACATTGGATTAGCATTCAGTTCACCTTACGTGACGGCAGAGGTTTTGGCATGCCTTGCGTAAACCCGTAAACATTTACGATGTTTATCTCTGTGGATTCCAGAGAAGAAAAAAAATGGTTTGCTATTTTATTTTTACCTTGTCAGGCTGTGGATTTTTTGCTTCTTGATTACGTTTTTGCCACTTTATAGGGAGAAAATGAAGTGACCAATTTTGGATCAAAAAATTACACAAGTTAATCTTGCCGAGGTAATTTAAATGAGTGCAAACAGTATGTTTCCCATGCCATCAATAATCAACATAAATAGAGCAGTTTTCCACATAGTTTTGTTTTAGTCCACACTGAATAATATTTCTCTCAGATGTTATTGGGTAAGGTATACAAGCTTTGCTTTCCGAACTAAAAAAATA
Organism: Liolophura sinensis; assembly: GCF_032854445.1. Classification (NCBI taxonomy): domain Eukaryota; kingdom Metazoa; phylum Mollusca; class Polyplacophora; order Chitonida; family Chitonidae; genus Liolophura; species Liolophura sinensis. The sequence goes on along the minus strand of NC_088301.1, from coordinate 59,448,747 downwards.
ATTTTCTACCTGTCCTATCTGTTTGACCTGTAACATTAGTAAATTGTGGACCCATCCTCATGTATTTGGTGTTTTGATATTGCTATTCAGGTTTTTTAATTTGCTTAATAAAAAAGTACTTTATGTCCTCTCAGTTATTGTACAGGTATGTAGTTTCAAACATGGAAGGTTTAATTGTCAAGGCTATGCACTCCTTAAGTTTTCGGCCAGGATGAATATGGTATAATTATTTGTTTTACTTGTGGATTATTGGAGAGCGACAGAAACAACTAATAGCTGAAAAGGTAAAAAGTCCTGATGTAGCCGTGTGAAATCTTGTTAGAGCTTCAATAAGGTCACAGCAGTCCTCATGCATAAAGAACGAATTGATATCACAGAGCTAGCATGGCAAGAAACTAAAGAAGTGTGACCTACTGGTCATGGCAGGTGCATCTGCTGACCTTGTGTTATCATTGCATGCAAGACAAAACCTTAACCAATGCCAGTACTGTTCCATCAAAATCGAAAGACAGATATCGTCGAGAAAATCTTGTTCACCATGAAAGGATTAAGTAGCTTCAAGCGTTGCAAAAAGTAGTTAGTTTATGTCTGAACGGTTGGAAAGAATTATGTTCATTAGTTCTGTGGTTGATTCCGAAATGACTTTAAAATTCATGAAGGAGACCTGAAGGAATGAGTGATTATGGTATTTACACCACATTAGCAATAAAATTCATGTACTTGGCCAGGTGCATCTTAACAGCTGGGCTTACATAGAAATGATTGGCTTTGAATTATCTAGAAATTTGCCATATGATATCTGGTATACTTGCTCTAATACTTACAGATTATTGTCCTGAAGAACTGCAGTGTGTTAGGCAGGACTGTGGTTGAAAGAATTAAGATTAGTTCATTGAAGGATTACAGGACACATTTGTCAGCACTCTTTCCTGTTCAAATAAATCAAATAAAAAAATTAAAATACTATTGTTAATTGATGTCTTGTTTCACTTCCTCCTGATTTAGAATTTGACTTCAGTTGGGTTCTAGAAAAAAAACAAAATTTATCAGATTAAACTTCATGTCTCTCCTAGTACTGCCAACGACATTTATGGATTCCTTGAGAGAGAGCACTATCCTGAGTCTCCCCTGGTTTGTGCAACAGTGTTGATATTGACCAAAGTTTTGGCGTCATCTTTCTACCAGCTGGAATTTATCATCGTACAGTTTCCACCAGTTTGTATCATAGATCATTTCTGTGATGGTATTAGCTCATGTCTGGCTCATTTTCAGAGTGCTTTACTTGTGAGAAGGCCTAAGGGAAGGAGCAGAACTGTCTCGCTGGTGGAGTGGCCTACTGACAAGTGGGATTCCCATGGAGTCCTATCGCTTGTTGTTTGCCATGTCTCACTAGATCACATCCCTCCCCCCAGCCTTCACCAACCTTCCTCTGTCTCCCCAGCCTTCACCTCGGTCCGTGGACCGGACTCGGCTCAAATCACTACAAATTAGATAAATGAAATGAAGGCTGGCACAGCCCACTCAAGAGAGATGGGACTGCCCTTTTTTTCCCTACTTTTTTCCTTTTTTTTTTTTGTTTTGTTTTGTGTGCAGGGTTGGCAGCCATCACGGAAATCAGTTACATGTGTATTGATAGTTTGCCTGACATCAACGTTAAGAGTGAATGAGTATTTATATGAATGGTTTGTGTGGCCTGATGTTTGCTCAAGCTTGCAAGCCAATCACATGCATACATACGTGCACTGGAGACCTAAAGAAGAGATTAGCCTACTTAGCTGGTTTAAATACATGTGGTTTGAATGAAATTACTCTCTAATAATGTACACTGTTATAGCATATAAGTAATGTATGGGTAAAAAGAAAGTTTTTCGGATTTTGATATCTTATGTTTAAATGTGTATTGTAGTTTGTTGAGTGAAATGCCTGTAATCAGAGGCCATTAAAAAGCCTCAGGTATGTGGGAAAACAGTTAAATACTGAATGTGCAACCAACATGAATTATAAATATTTCTTTGTTATACCCCCAACAATGAAGTTAGGGAAGCTGGGTATACTGGAATCACTCTCTCTGTCCATATGTCTGCCTGTATACTTGATTTTGTCCGTGCAACTCATCCAAACTTTCTTTGCCAATTTTGATGAAAATTACCATTCATGCTGCCTATCTAAAGCTGTGTGTGTGTTTGTTAAGTTAATGGACATTTGAGTTATTAATTTATCATGTAAACTTGTGCATGCTTGATTTTAATGACAATCAGATCATTATAATTAGTACTTTCCCATGCTTCCTTCATTTTTATTTCTCCTTTCACTTCAAGTGTGTGCCAACTTAGAGATCATTTCAAGCTGAGATAATACTGAGAAAATTATACATGAGTTTTGGGGCATTTTCTAATCTGTGTAGAAGGGAATAAAGCTTGGAGTTCTAAAATGAGTGATATGGACCTTTTGGACATGGTAAGTACAGTGATGCTATAGTACCATTTTGGCTGCTTAACTTTGCTGTGTTATAAGTTCAGATCCCAGTGAAACAACTTGAGCAGTGTAATGTGTGTGGTGGTTGGTGACAAGGAAAGACGACGGGACATTACTTGCACCACAATATGCCAATCTTTATTTGCACCTCATGCACTACAAAATTATGAAAAGGCAACAAAATAAACAACAATGTAGTTGGAATTAAATGAAGTGACACTTCAGATAACACAAACCTAATATGTTTTAAGGCTCTCTTCGTGAATTTTGGGCTGGGCTGGGAGGGGCATGGGATCTGTGTTTTGGAGATCCAGATTTTAGTTCCATCTGCCTTAAGCTGTATTCAGAACTAAGCTTAGGTGAAAATTTGTAATAAATCTGGTTGAGAGAAGAGTTGATAGCTTTCAACATGGTGATGGATAAGCAGTAATGTGATGTGTGATGCCCAGAGCTGCTAATATTCCTGTCTTTATCAGTCTCTAATTAGGCACACTGAGAGATTGTTAAACCTTACAAATCTTCAACTACCTCCAATGTGGCCCACACTCAGTTTGATTACCCATGACATAAGGTGATTCTGGCTCCTGACAGGGGCTTCTTCTTTGGCCCTGGGCAACCACATTAAGGTGATAGGGATAATTGAACAAGTCTGTATGCCCCTTTTCATCAGCCTTGCCTCACAGAGCCACTCCACAAATCATACAGGGTACCTATGTTTTCCATTAATTATAAGACCACATGGGTGTGTAACAATTGCTCTTCCCTTTTATCTAAATACATTTTTTATTTTATGCAACCGCAGCAATATATTGTGTCCCACTTTTGAGTCTCCAGTTAATTCACACTAGCCAATTCAGCCAGTCTACCTGGAAAGTTTAAAAGTGTCGTTTTGTGGCAACAAATGGGCAGTTTATTTGAGCAATGGTGACAGGGGAGGACAATGACAGGCCCCAGTGTGTCACTTTGGATCGTAAAGAAAACATAGTTGTGAGCTAATGGTTAACTGGCATTAGAGAAGAATCCACATAATGGCAATGGACATGCAACCTGCATGGTCTTAAAAGAAACCAAAGTCTTGAAAAAAAAGAAGTAAAGAGAAGCGGACCTGCCAATGCAGAAAAATGGCTTGCATGACACTGTCATGGTGTCTCCTTGTAATGGTCGCATCATGGGTTTCTCTTGTGGCTGCCTTGTGTGCTACTCATCCATCTATGTCAAGACGGTCAAATACGTTAAGAAACATGAGTTGAGCTGATCTTGCAAAGTACCGTGATCGAAGGGTCCCGTTTCAGTAATGCAATTAGTATGTAGTACATTTGTGCTCATACTGATAATCATCATATTAATTCCTTTTTTCGGTAGTTTGAGTTCGTTATAGTTTATGATTATGTGAAATTGACACATACAGAGTTTATCTGATGGCATGATACTTATATGATCACTTCATTACTCCCTTAAATTGTAAGATTTCGTTGTAGTTGGTGGACATTGTCTGAATAGAACTTAAAGAGACCTAATGTCATTGATTGAACATATTGTCTCTGTGTACCTTACAGTAAAATTAAATGAATGATGTACAAATTTATTTTAACATCAAGTTCAGTTTACTAAGAAAGCAGATAATCTTTGCCCTCTTTTGGTGCTTGAAATGAGACTATGACTGTTTTGACTGTTTTGTGAGACTTTCATACATGTACATGCAGTTTTGATTATTTAAGGATTTATGTGTTTTTTTTCCATCAACATCCTGTGAGTTAATTCAAGTTGGGATCTTGTATCATTTCACCATCTTGGTGATTGTAGACTATAAGTATATATTACACCCAGATTCCATTCCAAAGGCTTCAGCTGTACAGTGATATCCAATAATCATCATTGGCCAGCCATTGGCCAGCCATTGCTCACATGTTCCGTTCTGTTGTGGGAATTGGGATTATATCTCTTCTTTTAGACAAATTCTATATCAGAGTGGAATATTTCGGCCTGGATCTTGTTCATAAGCACTCTCATGTTTGAATTAAGTACTGGGTGACTCATCTACAACTTTCTTTAGGGAGATTGATCTAATTCTCAGCAAGGAAAGGTGGTTTATCTCCTGTAGTTGGAGATGTGTGCATGTTAACCCTTACCATAATACTGCTTTTCAACTCGTATTTCTTAGCAATTCCACTTTGCTGTTGATCATTGTGCTCTACATATTGTCTCTGCATACAGCCAAAAATGTGTAGTAGCTAGGTTTGTAACTGCTATAATTAGTTAACCATGTTATCATTGCAGCTCTGAATCTGAATATATGGTGATGCTGTATAGCTGAAGGTTATAATATTGATTTGCACAACAAATAGTAGGCTGAAGAAGAATGCCAACATACAGGTACTTTTTTTTGTCAATACCTTATTTGTTTTAATTTTGTAATGACATTGAGAAGTTTCTGTGTGGTCTTTGTGTGAGCTGAGAGCTGTGATCAAAGGTAAACTCCCGAGAGTACATCCTGTTTTTGCTGAAACCAGTAGCAGTTGCAAATGGGACACCATTCTGGCGAACCACAGACCCAGGTCCACTGAGGCAAGCTCTCGTCCACCTGACATATTAAAAGCAGAGGAATGGTTTTTAATGTTGAAAAACGTATGCGACTTCCTCATTCGTTCTCTCAGTTAAGGGTACTAGTGTGCATTTGTGTCATTGAACGACTGGACAATGAAAACCCTGTGTACAATTCTTATCTCTACAAAAGGCTCTAGTGAGATTTAAGACAAGCTTTGCTGCATGTGACATCAAAAGTTAATTGAACATATTATACGATTGAATGGCGATAATTAAAATGACTGCTGTTGTAATTTTTGGCTTACATTTTTGTTGTGAGACCAGAGGATGGAAATGTGAGTACTCCAGAAATGACTGGTAGGTCTGATTTCTTGGACTGTTAGAGCATTGTAAGTTGTTTTAAATTTCTCACCTACAGAAAAAAGAACAGCCAATTTCACCAGCGAGAGTGGTACCTTATTGACATGGTTTTTAGCAAGAAAGCTCATACTGAAAAAGTGTTAATTGCACATTTTGAAGGTTTTGTTGTGACCTTACTTGTTGCACATGTACAGAAAATCAACATAGATGCTGTTCTTACCATAGGGCTTTTCAAATACTCTATCTGACTGGAATTAGGTGAAGCCACTCACCACCAAAGATAAGTTATGGTAGATAAATCCTTCTAGAGCTGGCCAACTCATTTTCAGTTTTGAAAGCTAGAAAAGTGATCAAAAATCACATCTGTAGGATGAAGGCCAAAAGGATCTTTTAAGGGACATTATTATATTCTATATTTTCTCCTCTTTTGTAGCACCTTGTTCATCATAGAACATCTAGAGAATCATTGGCAAAATTACATGGAAGCAAATCACTTTTCAATAAGATGAGGACCATATCTTGTCTTGAGAAATCAAGCATGTTTTAAACAGAATTGAGTCGCCTTGTCTGTTTTACCAGATAATGTAATGATAAATATATGGTAACTGACAGCTTTGGGGTTTTATTTCCTCCAATGAGCTGTCAAATTGGTCATAATGCTAATGTGTTTGACTTTCTGACAAAGGCCACGACTCACAAGGCCTTTTGGGTATCAAGAGGATTCCTATCAGTTTCAGGATGCATACATATATACATTGAGGTGGTCAAGGGCTACGGTCTTTTCCCCAAGGGCTAAGCAGTTTTAGTAAATAGGAATTGTCCAAGATTATTGGAGCGAATTTGGTATATGGTGGCAACAATAAATTATTCCTGTGTCGAGTGCTAATAAATCAAATGTCACCTACACTGGATGCCCAATCATTTATTGACGAAAGACTTCAACACCCTTCTTAGCTAAATGGCTGCCATTGTTCTCTGGACCATTTGGTCCATCACACTTGAAACATTAGCCATCGTATGACTAACAAAGACCATACCAGTGCCCCAAATTGTTCAGCACTATTGTCCTTTTCATGTAGAAAGATGTATTGGTGGGAACCACTCAGTGTCATGTCATAGAGGAGTAAACTGATTCGACCTTTTCATACACACACGCTTTTAAATGGTTCGATTTTAAACTAAAAGGAAGATGAAGGGCCTGATGCATAAGCCTTGCCCAAAACCCAGTCCTCTTATCTTTTGCTCCCCTTTTTACCCCAAAAATCTCTAAAGAGGATTGTTAGCATTTGAGGGTATCATTTGGCATAGATCAAGCGGGATCTTGGGACTTCCTAGATTAGTCTGCCTGTATGAGGGAGACAGACTAAGACCAACAATGGTTAGGGTAATTATCACATGAATCTGATGGGTTTCCACACCGTGGAACGGACTTGCTTACAAGCTCAACAGAAACCAGTAATACCTTGCTTGCTAATCTTACCTTCCTAAACTGTACAACCCTTGATGCCTTCTCTTCCCGCTCTTTCCGCACTTTCATCTAACCATTTTCTTGTTCATGCCCTGTTTTTCTTCCTCTTAAATCTTTGAACTTAATATTGAAAAGAGTTCCTTTTTTTAGTATTGGTTGCTAAAAAGAAATAACTAGATGGGTAAAGATACATCAACACTTTGTTATAAGAGCCATATTGATTTAAAAGGCTGCCTTTTCAACGCTATGGTACATGTAGCTACGTTTCCCAAATGGCCTTCACTAAATTTATTATTTGTATAGCCTTGTACAAATCAATTGTAGGGATAGTTTAATAATCCTGAGAGCCATCACATGTTTTTACAGCAGCTTCCGATACCTCACAAACTTACACTGGATGACAATACTTTTCATACATGTACCTCACTTACAAGTCTCCATGCTAACTACGGTTGGGATGTTTTCACAACCATATGTACATGGATGGGTTTATGTTATAAATTTACAGTTACACTATCCTGCTTGGACAATTTTCCAAGACTTATTAATATTAAGAGAGGCCATCTTATAAAAACAGATATGTTGGTGTTGCTAATCTATCACATGTGCCAAGAGACTGGCCACAAGACATTGATCCATGAGTTGCAAGCATGTTCTGCATGGACATATGAGCAATGACAGTGTTAACATACATAAACAGTTTGTCTTGGATGGCTTAGTTGCTTAATTACAACCCTTGTGGCCAATGTTTTCAATGCGTTTGATCTCTAGCTGTACAAGTGAATGTGTGTAGTTGATGAATGAATGGATGGGGGCCTTTATCAGCAGGTTTCAAGGTGACAAGACATAGTGATGTAGGTACACTGTGGGGAGGTATCTGTCTCTATCCTGTTTGCTGCCAATCTCTCATTTGTCATCTGGGGAATCCCACTGGATACCTGAAAAGGTGTTGCGGGTTTTCAGTGTTGACCTTATTCAGTATCTTAACCATTGGCAGCAATTCATCTTCTCTTCACACATTTCTTGTAGATTGAGGCTATGACAGGAAATGGACAGGGTAGTGTAGCTAATAGAGAGGGAGAGGAGGTGAAGGATAAGGGAGCAGGAGGAGGGGGAGGTGAAGGCTAAGGAGGAGGAGGGGGAGGTGAAGGACAAGGGAGAGGAGGAGGTGAGGGATAAGGGAGAGGAGGAGGTGAGGGATAAAGGAGGAGAAGGGAGGGGGGGATAAAGGAAGAGGAGAGGGATAAAGGAAGAGGTGAGGGATAAGGGAGAGGAGGAGGTGAGGGATAAAGGAGGAGACAAGGGAGTGGGGGGGGGATGATGAGGGCTATGGGAAGAAGGGAAGTGAGAGATAAGGGAGGGAAAGAGTGGGAGGGATGAAGGATAACGCTTTACTGTTCATGAAATGTACTCTTTGTTTATGTATCTATTTTGTAACAGAAGATGTTTAACATAATTTGTGTTCATAGAAGTATCTGGGCAAGATGGGGAAACAGCAGGTTAATTGAATAATGACCATTAAAAATTGTGATCCAGTTGGGGATAACACTGAAAAATACAGAGCAATGAATTCTAAGAGATAAAAAGTTTTATCCATCTGTGATATTGTGTCAATAAAGAACATGTTATGTCAAGGGTTTACTTGGTCTGGTTTACATGCTTATGTTGTGTTGAGATCTTTTTTTTTTTTTAAATAGGATGATTGTCACATATAGTTTGCTCTTCAAGGGGGAAGTTCTGTCGGCAACCTGCGAATTGTTGGTCAATATGCTGTTGGTCGTCGTTTAAGCAAAATATTCTTATCTATATCATAAAACACCAGTGAAATACATTATAGGCAGCCAATTTGAAGAATGTGATGATAAAACATATAGCAAATAGTATATACAATTTAAGATAGGGATACATCATAATACCATGTTAAAAATGTCATATGTTATCAGTAATTACACCAATCAACAGAAGTGAGATTATAGTGGACCTAAACACCTTTCGTCAGATATGAGGCTATGAGAAGAATTTAGGCTATATGTTATCTGACCAGTACTCCTACCCCTGTATGACTGTGCATCACACAACACTCAGTAGTGTTTGAGCACCCTCATTGTCCAAGGGATGTAGTCCGATTGGGCTGGAGAAACTTTCGCGTGCTTTAAAGTTACAATTAAATTTGCCGGTTGGAACACAGCATAGAACACTTACATCTCCAGGAAGTGGGCACGCTCTGGAAGGAACATAAGGGGAAACCAGTCACTGCCTTTGACACAATCACAGACGCCAAGGCGGTCTCGTTTCGCTGAACGGCTTGATCTACCCCAATGGCATTCCGCCAATCACCTATTTTTACCACTTGGCGATAAGTCACCCCAAACACTCAGTGGATACAAAGAAGTTCAAAATAATGAATTATTTACAGTCTGGAAGCTACAAGTTGATTTTCTAATGCCTTCTTTCCATGCTGTGCCAAGTCAGTCTATATATAAGGCTCAGATTCTCCAACACAAATCAAGCATATTTTCCTGCTGGAGTCTTTGTGATAGAAAAAAAATTACTTACAAGCGCTACGTCTCATTAAAGGATGAGTCTGTTTCCTTTCCTTTTACATTGTAACTGTTTTTAAGTCCAAGGTATGATTGATTTTGTCAGTTCACGGTGAAAAAAGTATAATTTTTATTTTAAGTGACTATGCATTTTGGCCACACATTCAAATGACTTGGAACATCTTATTTGTTCAGATTGGCTGTGAACCACATTTTTGTTATAAAGAATATATTCTCTTATTTTAGCTAATGCACAGGGATGAATTCGATCCTGACGATTCCATTACTATTGCAGACGATTTCTTATTTCTGTTTATTAGAAACTTAAGCTCATTGATGCAGACAAAGTAATATTTTGTTAAGTAATAAATGAATTCCCCCATGAAGACGACATTTTGCAATATCGCCTGGTGAGTATCGTTGTAGCCGTCTCATACAGTAAGTCAGTCTTATTGTCTGGAATGGAGGGATTGATGAGGCCTTGCATTATCTGCGGAGGAGTTGATATCAGCTCAGGATACATTCACTGATATATGTACTGTATGAAATGAAATATAACCACTCTGTAGAAAGTGTTTTCTGTTGGAAAAGCATCTCTTGTCATGCATAAATACCTTGCTAAATGTATTCAGTGATATTGACTTGACATGTTTTCCTCAAGGATAAGATTAGATGTACATATAACACCTAATATGTGGACTGTGGGATTAAGATACAGGACAGTGTAATACACATGTCCATTAAACATGCAATGTTACAGCGATTGTGCTGCATTCGTGTTGCAGTTTTGAGGCAGAGATATGTGCAGAAGGGTTGACAGTCACTTGCTTTCCATCCTGATGGTATACACATTAAAGTGTGCTCTGCCGCCAAATTTCCTTTGTTTCTTGCCAAATGCAGCTGGCTTACTTCAAGCCGTGAAACAAATTCCTCCACCCATATGGCACAGACTGTGGATCAGATATATTCTTGAATATGTTGTAAAACATCTTATTAAAGTCTATCTCTTGCCTGGGATTTCCTCATCCTTAGTAGTTCAAGTTTTTATGTTGTCATTAAACATTAACTACATTTCCTTTCTATCTGGAACATATGAAGTTACAAGCTTGGAACAAAATCTGAGCAGAAATAGAGAGCTGATGTAGAAAACAAATGGGTCATTTCACTACATATGTTGAAGTGTCTCTTTATTCTGATGGCCATATTCTCCTCTCTGGGTGATGGATCTACTTGGGAATCATTGTCCTTTCATGAGTGGTTATGGTTATTGTGGGTTGGTTGGTTGTATAATGATCCAAGACATTTACAATAGCTGGACACATGATCCTTTTCATTACATGCTTGGGTATTAACTGTCACTTTATCAGTGCTTGACAGCTTTATAAACATCATGTAGACAACATGCTGCTTTTAGAATTAATGTTAAATGTACATAATCATCGGCCATGCGACACTTTTGACAGTAATACTGTTTGAGTGAATAGGTATGGAAGAAAATTCAACACTGACATCTGACAATATTAAAGCTCTGCAGGTCTCCATTCTAACATCTCTGACAGTCCAGTTGAGAATTTGAATGTTGAAGGGACATATTGCCTCTTGGCAAAAAATTGCGGTGCTTTTCCATGTAACTTTAGTTCTGGTGTACAGATCATTTGGCCCTCAGTCTCTAATTGTTCGCATGTGTGAGAGCAAGGTGAATACAGGAAGCATTATAGGCTATGCTCGGGTCAAACTAGCCAAACATGGCGGCACCCAATTAAAGTAATCTCAATCTCTGCTGTGTTTATAGCACACCTTCATTCACATACAAGAACCCTGAAAAACTTATGAATATAAACAGCAGAAACTTTATGTTATTTTTTTTACTTTGTTTCCTTTCTTGCAAAAATGATGGTTTGTTCTGTAGTAATGTGCATGATTAGCCTCCTTAGAGATGCAGGTTCTAGCTCGGCCTTTGACAGGGACTTCTTTGACAGTTTACTTCAGGAACTCCATTTTCTTTCTCCAATAAAGTTGACTGCATTAAGTAACTTAAGTATTAGGTTCAACAATAATTAGATAATTCATTTTTTCTGCTTCTCTTAATTAGACCCCTTTTGCTGCAGACAGATTGTTGTTTGTGACTTCCTGTGAGCTTCAAAGGCCAGATATACATGTACGTAATGGATATACTTACAGTGGCAGATCAATGCATTTAGGCTTGTTCTCACTGTTCTATAGCTAGAGTAGAAATGTGGTCTTACTTTAGGCACAGTATGTGATGAAAACAAATATCAGTGGTGATAATATGAGTTGGATCCTTTTTATGGTGTAAATAGTTGATCCTCTTTATGGTGTAAATAGTTGATCCTCAGGTGCAAATGACGGAATTAACAGGGTTCTTTAGTTACACCTTTATTGTAAATTGATTTTTTTGCACATGGATTGCCTGAGTCTATAAATGAGAGGTGGACAAAGTGTCTGACCTTATCACTTTTTCACTATGGTACCAGACTATCTGGAATTCCTCTGACAGGGGCCCCTAAGACTGCATGCATTTCTGCAAGGATAATATTGGATCATTCCTTCATGGAATCACTCCCTGGCTTGCCTCATATAAACAAACAAATTCTTTTTCTTAAAACTCAAACTGTTACAGTTGAAATTTATGAGAAAAAGAAAGGTTTTAAGTATTATCTGAAAGTGTGCAAAATTGGGAAACTTACAGTAAGCCTGCAGTGGATGATCATGGGTAGTATTTTGTTCTTTTTCCTTCATCACAAGGTAGAGTTTGGACGATGGCAGGATTGTTTTTACAGTTAAATATGACAGGTGGTGAAACAACCATTTTCATTTTATTGTGATTGAGTGAACGTGAAGGAAGCTTGTTATTCTATGATCTCTCCTTGGGAATTAACTCAGAAACACAGTCCTTCGTCCACATTCCAGGAGTGGCAACTAATGATTGCAGTGTCATTATTTCCTCATTTTGCCACTAGATCATGTAATCAGTTCCTGATTTTATGACGTGTTACAAGTTGTCTTTTATTGTGGGATATTTTCTTTATTTGTGTGTAAGAGAATCCAGTGATCCGTTATGTGCAGGTGTGGAAAGGTAGACCAAAGTTTATGCTTGGGCATACATACCTTTTTCAAAGTTAAATGTGCAATTAATTCATACATTAATCCAAGTGAGTTCAGATTTTTTTTATACTTTGTATATTTTTGGCTGGGGTATCTCTTTCATCTCCACTTTCATGTGTTTGTGTCATGTCTTGTTATATTTTTATTTAAGCACTTCCATATGCCAGAAACCGTAGTTCGGTTTCGGGCTGATTTTGTTATTATAGGATATTCTGCTTTGGTAAAGTCTATTTTATAATGTCATATACTGGTTACCATTTTCATGTATGTATAAAAAGATAAATTTTTATAAAATAATAAGTTTATTAGCAACAGTATTAGTATTGAATAATAGGACAAATAAGAGAGAAAAAATCAGCAAGTTTTTCTTACAAATGCTGCATGTGTATGCATTTTCCCAATCTGTAACACCTTATATATACTTACATGATAAGCAATAATAACTGACTTTTATATACATTTATTAAGCTCAAAATATTCCATGCTTCTCAGGTACCCATGACAATGAGCCAACATCAGAAGAGTTTAAAATGTTATTCTAACCTACATGTGTACAGGTTTATACAGACAAGTCTGATTGCATGGCCTCACTATCAGAGAACATTTGCAATAAAAAGTATTGAAAAGGCAGACCAGAATGTGTAAGTGGGACATGGAAATGTACTTGCCACAGAAACAATGTTGGCAACAGAGTAGTGTTAATATGAATACTCATATTATTATGTTATATTATATTATGAAGACTCATGATATAGGTGGATCTAATGTTGGAACAAATGTGTCCAAAAGGCCAAAGATTTGAAACATGTATCTGACTGTATTAGCTGATATATGTCGTCTTGCGATGACAAAAGATCTCTTGCTGCCTTGCAATTCTCATTTGAACTTTACAGTATCATCATATCAGTCAGTGTAGTCTGATCTTGGAAATGATGGACTGTCTTAATTATTAAGTTTCTTAATCTTCAGTTCTATGGCATCTTGCCAGTAGTGGTCTTGGCTTTTGATCTCAATCCAAGTAGTAAAGAAAAACCTTATTTTTCTGTAAAAAAAAACGCCATTGGTAACCTTTGAGAAAAGCGATACTGAAATTAATACAGTTAAAAGTTTCACACAGTTATTTATCTGTTTACAGCCATGTGCCTATACTCTTGGCATTAAATGGCCTGAAATTTGGCCACAGCATGAGCAGAAAAGATGAAGCCTGATGCTTAACTAATTCACATAGGGCATTCTTCTTGAGCAGTGTTTTGCACACATAACATACTCTTATCAGTTATATAATTACTTTTGAAAAGAGAGATACTTTTTGATCTTCTTTGTCCCCATACCCCGTATATGAAGTTTTTATCGCCATCTGTCCGGTCGCAAAATACTTTCCTGGGCAAAATGATCATAACCAATAAACGATGTACTTGGCATGGGAAGAAAAAAGATTTTCTGGGCTAAAATTCCCTACTGGAGTAAATTGTTCCATTCCCCATTTAAGATCAGCGTGAACTAAATTTGTCCTTGTATTAAGTGTGGAATTGCATGTAATGTTTTTGTGCACGGTATAAAGCAATTTGGTTGAACATGATCAAATTTGGCACCATACAGTGTGTAGACGTATAGCTTTATTAAGGATTTCAGCTGATTTAATGATTGATCATATTGGTTCTTTCTGATGTGATGCAGACACATTTACTTATTTATTTATATATATTTTTGTTTGTATATTTCACTAGTATGATGGCGATCTGCAGGTTAGGTCACCTATTTCCGTATTTAATGGCATTTTCACATTGCTGTGTGATTCATAGATCTATTTATGGAAGTTAGGTGACGTTAATGTGCTTTTGGTAACAATATCATTTCTAAATCTTAATTGAAGGTCCTAAAAAAATAAAGTCAGGAAGAGTGTGTAAAATTTTTTTTGAGACAGAATATACAATATATACAATATTGTCCTGCAGTGAAGAAATGTTAATTTCAACGTTTTATGTTCTAACCTAGATCAAATTTCTGTACTAAGCAGTGTGTAAGAGAAGCTGAAGGTGGCTGGTTTGTGATATATTTACAGTATGCTTTGTGAATGTTTCAAAAGCCAACTACAGCAGGTGCTGTAATATCACAAGGGTGGTTTTGCACGAGATTTTCTGGTAAATAGTTCAGTTTCTGTGTGAATTAGAATGATTATAATTATCAGTGTGACAAGGTCAAGAGGGAAGGATGATGTCTCTGGTGGAGGGCGATCTGTGTTCCATTTCTGGCATTCCATCTTGGATGACTTACTTGGTAGTAAGCACCAACATCTGTATGTTCATCAGTGCTTTTTTTTTTATCTCTCTATGGCAACCTTTGTCTTTGTCAAGTCAGTAGTCATCACATTTCATTAAATTATGAACAGGAGCCCTTCCAACAGAACTAGGGGACAAATGCCCTCATAATAATTATCCTTAGTATTATTAAAGATCTAGTACATGTAGTCATCTAACCTAATCCAATAGCCACTATTTAGTCCTGGACAGATAGGTTGTAATTATTCTTCTTACATCACTCCCGTCAGGCACGGAATGGTTAACCAAATCTTTCCAAATGCTCTGTGCTTTCAAACTGAATTGCTGTTGGTAGATGGTCAGTCAGGGCCAGGGTTGACCTTTCCTCGTCTGTTTATACAATGTATTTACAGTGACAGGCCTTTATACATATATGCAAATGGTAAGGTCTGCTTTCTCTTTTGCCTGTTAGTAGTTAATTGGTTAGTGCCATATCCACCTGTCACTGCGGCAAACTTGGAGATTACACAGTTGACCTAAACTAGGTGCTCACACAGAGTGCAAACGTGAAAACTCGTTTGTTCTCCATCCCTTCTGGGTGTTTCTCATGATAAAACCACATTCCTCTTTAGTTTAATACTAAACTCATTGTTTTCTAAGCAGACCCCAGCTGTTGTTGTGATCTTGACGGTTCACTTCTTCCCTGCGTTCTCGTGAAAATTGAAAGGTAATCAGGCGTGCGTGCCTTGTCATATGGTCAGGAGCAAATGCCCCCATCATCGAGGTGTTGTATGAATGGACCAAAGTAGTTTTTCTCCACTGATTGGAGAAGGTTATAGCTCAGCCATTTGATAATCACCCAACCGTATTGTATGTTCCTCCTAAGCTCTCTGTACCAGAATTTTTTTTCTCCAGTAGAAGGATGATCACAGTTTTTCATAGTCTGAAAGCTTTTGTTTGTTTACACATCATCTGACTTCAATCACAATCAGACATTATAGAGTAATTATCATTCCATCATATCATGTGGAATAAACCTTTTATTTTATTGCTTTGGTCACCGGAAATGAAGTGGAAAATAAGCTTACTGTTTGCAGATAGTTTTGTCTGGAATTGGTTTGGAATGTAATAGATTGACACTTGATGTATATGAAAGATTCTAGGACGTACATTGAAGTTAGGTCATTAATTTGAAGCCTGTATGGACATGTAGATTATTTGTATGCACAGTATTGAAATATTGGCTACTGTTTTCTGTTAGATATTGTGATTCTTCTGTGAATTTTATTAAGCTTCCAAACAAAATATTGTATTACAGATAATTATCACTGTATATAGGTAAAAACCATTTAATGGCTTTAAACCATGTGTAGTGTCAGGGGAGATGTCATCACAGTTGTCAGCAAGTCTGACTATAAATATTACTGCTTATGGACAGTACAGTCTTGTAACTTGGCTCTGTGCATTCTTTAATCTGGCACAGTGACAGTATGAAGTGACTGGGTGGGGCTGTCATATCTGGTGTCTTTAGCATGATATTTCAGTGACAGTATGTTGGCTGTATGGTCTCGCCCTGTTACAAGAAGATGCAGTATATGTAGATGCACCTAATTACTCCTTGTTGTCATATTACTGAAAACACCCATTGAATAATTTGGCAATGTACCGCTCAGCATATAACTTCTGTTATGTTCTTGCATGATTTATTTTCCCACAAAAATAAACCATTAAATTTTATTCTAAATTTCTTTATTTATTTATTTATCTATTTGATTGGTGTTTTATGCCGTACTCAAGAATATTTCACTTATACGATAGTGGCCAGCATTATGGTGGGAAGAAATTGGGCAATGCCCGGGGGAAACCAACGAGCATTCCCAGGTTGCTGGCAGACCTTCCCACTTTTGGCCAGAGAGGAAGCCACCATGAACTGGACTTGAATTCACAGCATCCGCATATGGTGAGAGGCTCCTGGGTCATTACGATGCGCTAGCCCACTAACCAACTGAGCCATGGTAAATTTCTAAGTGTCACAGAAAAAAATGGGTGTATAAAAAAGGGCTATGTACTTTTGATCAGATTTATGTAATTATTTGATTTTTGTTGATCAGAAAGGCGACATATAAGAGTTCTTGTCTTATGCATCCGTTGTGTCTATCAGTTGTTCAGAGGTAGAAAAATAATAATGATAAAGACAAAAAAACTTACATGTTTATAGTTTTTATGGTTTTATTGGGTCATGTTGATATGTATGCAAGTATGATTTTTGCTTCTTTTGGGGCTATAGGGTGCTGAGCAATTGGTCAGAAATTGTCCTTAGCTACTGGTAGGTGAAGTGGAAATTAGCTCCCTTCAGGCCTCTGATGAAGCTTTATTACATGGCCTTATGTGGTCTTGGCCCATCCATCAAAGGCTACTTTTCACCAGTATCACCAAAACACCAAGGGTTTCCTTCTGCTGCCTATGCTGAGCCTAGCTTACTGTGAAGTCTGACAAGCAGGCATCCCTCTGAGAACTTTGACTGTTGTAAACCCTCTAAAATTTCACACCTTTATGCTATTTAAGCTTTTTTGGATATAGCTGTAGAAAGGTCATCTCCAGAACACTTCTTTAAGGATTTTTGTGTTGAAAAAATAATCTGCTATGTACCAAGCAGGTGTCTAACTTGTGGCAGATACATTTTAAGTTTACAAGGATATATAGATCTGCATGTACATAAAAACCATACCTGCTTGGGCCTATTCTCAAGAGAATTGGTAAATTATTAGCAAATGGGAAGGGTTACCTAGCAAACCTGAAGATATGAATATTGCTGGAGTATGAAGGTGTAATCAGCTATGTAAAAAAAACTGCAAAGGAGAAGTCTGAATAGTTTTAATGGATATACACTATAGTATATCATAAAATACATAATAAATTTATTACACTCTAAATGAAATAGCATGAGTTCAGGTTTTCTTAAATTTGTTAAATTTTAACATGACACAAAGAGCAATTGATTTTAGGCTTAGACAGGCAACTGACTTATTTAGATAGCACCAGAAAACAATCCTAACCTAACAGACTGTTCTTGAGCTCATGATTTGCTAAGGAAATTCTTCTTTCATATGAATTGTATACTGGAAAGAATTGACAACATGATTCCGTAATTCTGTGCTCTTAACATATTCAACTTCTTCTTTGGTATATGTGTGATATGTTACTAACTTGTTTTCACAACCAAGATGACAGAAACTTTACCCTGTGTTTCTGTACATGGTGTGTAAAAGCTTTGTGGTAGGTGTATATATGGGACCACGCCCCTATACATGTTTGTGTCTCTGTAATGGCATACTGTGAGCACTTTCAGCATAGAGTACCTTCCCTCTCAGTCAGGTCAGCTAGCAATATATGTAGACAAATTGTTTATGAGTCTGCTGCTAAGGTCCTCAAGGTCTGATCCATAATTTGCATTGTTTTCACTTGATTATTTATTATATGTGA
Source organism: Liolophura sinensis (assembly GCF_032854445.1). Lineage (NCBI taxonomy): Eukaryota > Metazoa > Mollusca > Polyplacophora > Chitonida > Chitonidae > Liolophura > Liolophura sinensis. Next base: position 59,430,493 of record NC_088301.1, on the reverse strand, counting down.
TGACAACACAGACTTGTTAGTAATGCTGGACAAGTCTCATGTAATAAAGTGCGGGTATCATCACTGCATTTTGTTTTCGTAATTCTTGCTATGCCTTGTTGGTATGAGGTGTGTAAGTTGCTATATTTTAATCATCTTTATGAACATTTGGAATAAAACACTTAATGGTGTATGTTGATGAGGCCAAATTTCACTAGCACGCTATTGTCACTGCTCTAGTTTTACTCCCCATGCTGTAGTCTTTTGTATATGATTATGTTTGGTGATTGTTCCATGTCATAGCTCAGTTTGTGTTTGTACCTTGCAGGTGTGTCAACACCCCCATGCTGCCATGAGGAACTGGGGGGCAGAGGCCGTTACTGCCCTCATTAAAGCTGCTCTTGGATATCAGTTTGAAACGCCACTACATGAAAATCTGGTATGTTCATTTTTGTGTCACTCTTTAAGGGTAATAAATCTATTGTATAACCATTGATCATTTTCGACCTTGTTTGTTTGGTTGTACTATATTTGTATCTGCGTATTCAAGCCAGATTAGTCTATTTCATGCAAATGAGTCATTAAATATGTGTGCATGCAAATATTGTGTGTGAGAGAGAAAATACACCAGAGTGGTGGTTGAAAGATGAAATGTACATAAGGATGGTGGTGCATGTTGATTGTGAAACAAATCCACCAAATGACATGAAAAAGCGAAATATTTTCACATTGAACGCATTTTTGAGACAAAGGTCATGTTACAGGATTTACACTTCTTCTTCTTCTGTGAGGACAAACTGCAATGGTTGTCAGCATGGGACATTTACATCTCTCTGGCTGCTAGACTCCAGTCCTGAAAGACGTATTGGTTCTCTATGCTTGACTTCCCTCCATGTGGTTCAGGCTAGTTCATCAAAGTTATGCGTCTGGTCCAGCTCAGAATGGTGATACTTTCCTTGATTTGAGGGAGATTTCCTGGCAGAATACTATATGGGTTTATAAAAGTACTATATGATAATGCCAGTGCTTCTGTGCTGTAATCAGGTGAAACCATAAGGTAGTGATATCATCATAAATATTATATTTCATATCTCCCATTGCCTCTCATGTTGTCAAGGGCTGGATATACAAAGCTCTCTTAACGGGGGATGTATGAGCAAGGTAGTCAACATGACGTTCAGGACAGAAGCAGTCGAATTAATGTTAGCCTACTACAAATTGATCCCTACTTAATGCCTACCATCAATTTAAAGGGAATTGTGGTGGATTCCTCTTGTTACATTTTTCACAGGTGACAGTAATCGGCAGTTCAGCCTTGCCAAGCCTAAAAAATCAAGTAGAATTGGGAACATACATCATGTCCCTGTGGGCCCTGTGGGCTACTTGAAAGATCTGCTTTATGCAGGAAAGATTTATCAGTGGTGTAGTTAATGTAAACTGTTGTCTAAAAGCTGGACCTCTGAAATCTTTCTCTCCCCCAAACTGCATTGACTGGATATTGACTCTTCAATAATTTACAAGCTTAAAATTCACTTCATTGATTTTGCTTGCCCAATAATATTGAGGATGTTAGCAAAACTTTAAATGGGTTTCCCCTGTCAAATGGCATTCTGGTCGATGTTCAAAATGTGTTTTCTCGTTGAAACTGACCAATAATTGTTATAGGGAGAATTATTGGTGGATGGACTTTAAATTTTAGACCTTTTGGTTCTTATAATGATGTTTTTGTGAGACATAAACCATTACAAATTACCTTCAGAATAAGACGTGTTGTTAGAAAAGAAAAGGTCGTCTTTTTTAGCAAAATGTATCTAACCTTATTTATTTATTTATTTATTTGATTGGTGCTTTGTGGCGTACTCAAGAATATTTGACTTATACAGCAGCAGCTAACCTGTGTTATGCTGTACCACTATTGAAGAATGCTATGCACCTTATCATTCAAAGGCAGGCGATTAGGTAACTACATGTATGTGATGATCGAATCTGCTCTCAGACTAGACTGCATTTTTTAAGCAGCAGAGTACAAGATGTACGTTTTGGATATATTGGTGTTGAAAAATTGGGAATGTTGTGTGAAGAAGTACACAAAAAAACTTAGAAATGAAGATGTGTATAGATTTATATGAAGGATCAGTTTTGGAGAATGATTCCTTAGAATATATTTATCATAAAACGGTGTTCTTGTCTTAAATAAGGTGGAGACAAGATATACGTAAATATATTCAGGTCATTATCCAGATGCCATAGGCTCAAATTTAGAATTAATTGTCAGAAATCCTAAAAATATTGTCATCAGATTCTGTGTTCAAAGTATAATAAATCTGTTTTCCTGAACTTGTCAAAACCCTTGGCAGACCGTTATCTGTGCCACCAGTAGGTATGAAACCACTGTCAAGTCCATCATGTTTTCTCCTACATGCCTGCTGGGCTTGAGTTACACATTTTCTTCAGTAAAATGTCTAATTATGTCTCAGATCAGCTCTTGTGACAATCAGACATCTCTGTGTGCGTAGAAGACCTGTAAGCTAATACACAGCTGTTGTCGTTTCTTCACTTTCTGCCTGGGGCTAGTTTTGTTTGTAAACCTGAAAGGATGTATGTGTCACAGATTAGTCATTGAGTGAAAAGGTGGTTATTCCCTTAAATCTCTTAGAAAATGCCTAAAACCAATTACACTTCGTACTCATGGTTGGCATTTTATGAAATACTGACTGATCAATGACTTCTCCATAACACATGCACAGGTACTTTGAATTTCCAACTACATACAACCTTTAGTGTCAATGTGTCTAAGATCAGACACATACGTTATAACATTTTCATGTCACAACACTTGACTTTGCGACATCATTTCATAGGGGGAAGTGGCAATCACATGTGTTCATTCCACTTGTCAATCAAATATATTAACACAGGCAACAATAGGATCACATGAATAAATTAACTTGACAATATGGCACATACAGAGAAATTTATATGAAAACTAATGTGAAATTCAGAAACAAACAAAACAGATCTGCTGCAAGCTTGGAAGTAAGAGCAGAAGCAGAAGGAAAGAATTTGGGTTTCGTTTGCTCACTTTTCACGCCCAGATGTATAAGTTTAAAGCAGGTAGAATAGAATAGAAATAAAGATTTCGCTGTTGTTCATTTTAGTACAGTAAATATGTGTGTAACACACGTTTAGGTGCCTGTAGTGTCTCATACTAAATTTCCACTCGTCCACAGTTACTGTGCTCAAATGAATATTAGAATGACTGGTTGAAGAATCATCATATTTCTTAAATAAATCACTGTAATTATGAAGTTAGGTTTTGTGGGATATGCCGCCATATTCTACCAGCTTACTTGGTGAACACTTACATATAGAGATTTATCCACCAATAAGCTTAGAATTACAATACAGCGCAAACTTTGAAATAGACTGAGAGGCCACATATTTGGTGTTTCAGTATTTCAACAAACACTTATTTGCCATCTTTAGTTGTTGGCTTTAAGGCGGCATATAAAAGCTTGTTGAAATATTGAAACACCAAAAATGCAATTTCTTAATTGTTCTACTGTTTATGCTTGTGCATTAACGGTATGCATCTACATAAACAAGAGCCATTTTGACTTAATCCTTTGAGATATAATATGGATTACATGGGAAAATAAGAGATAAGTATGAAATAAATTATCCATAAGCTTGTTACTTTGTGTTAAACTTTTTAATAATATTGAGTACAAGATGTATATTAAGTCTAATATATTAAACTAACTACTGGAAACTTGCTGCTTTGAATATACCAGCAGTTCTGTGTTGCCCCATGGTTAGCAGTAAGCATGATGAAGAAATGACCTGTTATAAGTCGAATGGCAGATAGGCTGAATGTAATTATTGGTCAATGCTGGACACACGTCTGTGAGACAGCGTCCAGTTTAGTAGCGAACATGTGATGTCTGTTCTGGAATGACGTGAACTCTTTGGACCTTTGCTCTGTGGTTGGTCTTGAATTCTTAAGCAGGCATCACCAGACTCTGGTCAAGCTTGTCCAGTTGTCAGAATTGGCCTTCAGTGATAAGGTCACCCGCTTTAACCTCCTTCGTAAGGTGCATGACAAATTAATCGTTCACGGTCCAATACCCGACTGGCATGGGGATTTCTCTATGAAATATGGATGAGAGAGACATTCAAGAAACATGGGAAGAATGTCTATACAATTTAAGGTCAGGGTCCCAAATTTCAAGATTATTGAATTTTTCTTTTTAGTTTCGAGCAGACCATTTTTAATACCATATCTAGTGTAGGAAGTACTGGATAAACAGGCTGACCTACCAGTGTTATAGTATTTCTGTGTGCTTAATTTTGGGTTAATATGAAACAAGAGTTCACACATTGACATTCACATTAATATGATTTAATCCGTAGAATGACTGTCAGCAGACACTGATTAGAAGCATATCATTGGATTAGTACTTTTTTGTTTTTTTCCAGCTGCAGTTCAGGGCTTCAGCGTATCTTTTGCATTTTGCTTTCCTTCACACCCATCCCAGTGTTGTTGGTGTGTGGATATTAGGGAGATTTCACAATAAACATGTGGATAGAAGTACTATCCATATGCATGTGATAAGCATAACCATGTATCCATCATATTTTGTAGATGAGATGTGCTGACACAGCCACATTTGATATTCAGTAGTTCCGAATTTTGCTTATTGCAACAATCACAAAAGTGTGAATTGACTAACAACAAAAAAAAAAACAAAAAAAGAAAAGAAAAAAAAATCAGAACGAACAATATATGAATAGTTTCCTTAAAATTTATGGCAGAATAAAGTAAAACTACCACAGAAGATATTTGTATCCACACTGATGTGCATGGCAGCTAATATCTGTCACCCAAGCTTCTTGCTGAGATTTAAGCTTAAAAGGATAATTTGACTAACTTTGAAAGTTTAAAGAAAATTTTCCTCTTTACTCTGAGACTCCCTTGTCTCTGTGGTGAATATATAGCAAACACTAACAATTGGTGCTTGCTATAACTTAAAAGGTCAAATTATAAAAAAGTTAAATCCATATTCCTGCAAGCACTGTTTTTTTTTTAAATAAATGAAGTTAACTCAGATTAAATGTCTAACTCAACTCTTTATTTAGGATTGTTGCAGCTCTCACTCACCTGTACAGCCTTAAAAGTACGCCCCCGAAACACCCACACACACAAACACTGAAGACACTGTGGTCAAGTGTGGCTGACCCAGCCAGACCCTCCAGTGTCTGGTCATTGTTAACATAGCACACAATCATGTTAGCCAGACCTGTCAGGGTTTTGACCCAGGTACCACTGGAATGGTCTAGTAATTAGTTAATTAGGCACCTGTCACTTGTCTCTGTCTGCCCTAGAAACACAACTCTAGTTACATTAGGTAAACTAGAACAGACAAGCATCCTATATTTAAACACATCCGCAATTAAGGGACAAGCTGTATACATGTATATGGATGCAGTGCAGTAATGGTGATAAGTGTTCCTACTAATGACTTTTGTACAACTGTTGCATGTTGCAACCATTCCTGTCATGTCAGTTTTCAATCTTGTAAATATTCTTGAACCTAGAGTTTACAATACATGCTTTATTACTCCTGACTTAGGCAATATCTTCCCACAGGTCATTGCCTGCTTCTAGGTGGCAACTTTCCAAGGTTTAAATTTTTGACTCATTTATTTAACTTTTAACAGATGTTTTGTTGCAATTGTAAATGATGTTGTTTGTGAGCAAAAGCTTTCATTATCAGTGACAGTTCTTTCCAGAATGCTCAGGAGCTGAATTTTAATCCTGTTTCCACTTAAATCTAAATTTGAAATCTCATTTTAACACTTAATTTAAAACATTATGCGGTAAGGATAACATGAAGTCCAAATATAGCATGTTTTGTATTTGTGTTTAACTGTAAATTCCCTGAATGATCAGAATTGTGCGTTACAAAAGAAAAATGCAAAATTGTGTGCATAGGGGCCTACTAGGCCTACAAGTACTTTGGCGTATAACCCACGTGAAATTTTGGGCTAATAAAAGTTGATGATGGCTTATAATCCTGCATTTCACTACACAATATCCAGAACACTTTTAAGCCTATGTGTTTTAGTTTAAGATTGTGACTAATATGTCAAAAATAGCCAGCTACAGGATCTTCATATTCACAAACTTTCAGTGAAAACTACTACATTTCTCATCAGATTTAACGTTTTAAAAAGTTGTGGACAGTTGATCTCAATGATCATTTATCAGCTGTGTACATCTGAATGTTGAACCCTGAGGATACATTTTGTTGTGGATGGTCACATTTTGTTGTGGATGATGATCACATTTTGTCATGGATGATGGTCACATTTTGTCATGGATGATGGTCACATTTTGTCATGGATGATGGTCACATTTTGTCGTGGATGATGATCACATTTTGTCGTGGATGATGGTCACATTTTGTCGTGGATGATGATCACATTTTGTCATGGATGATGGTCACATTTTGTCGTGGATGATGATCACATTTTGTCGTGGATGATGGTCACATTTTGTTGTGGATGATGATCACATTTTGTCATGGATGATGGTCACATTTTGTCATGGATGATGGTCACATTTTGTCATGGATGGTCACTTTTTGTCGTGGACGATGGTCATATTTTGTCGTGGATGATGATCACATTTTGTCATGGATGATGGTCACATTTTGTCGTGGATGATAGTCACGTTTTGTCATGGATGATGGTCACATTTTGTCATGGATGATGGTTACATTTTGTCATGGATGATGATCACATTTTGTCATGGATGGTCACTTTTTGTCGTGGACGATGGTCACATTTTGTCGTTGATGATGATCACATTTTGTCATGGATGATGGTTACATTTTGTCATGGATGATGGTCAAATTTTGCCATGGGTGATGGTCACATTTTGTCGTGGATGATGATCACATTTTGTCATGTATGATGGTCACATTTTGTCGTGGATGATGGTCACATTTTGTCATTTTGTCATGGATGATGGTCACATTTTGTCATGGATGGTCACATTTTGTTGTGGATGATGGTCACATTTTGTGGATGATGGTCACATTTTGTCGTGGATGATGGTCACATTTTGTTGTGGAGGGTCGCATTTTGCACAGTCATTCATATTTCTGTTACCTAATATTAAATATATGCTAGTATATTATATTTACTAAAGACTTTTAAAATCACAAGAATGAAGCAGTCATAGGGGAGTTCTTGAACTGTCGTATCAGGAAAGATGTGTAAACTTATTTGAAAAAGTGCAATGAGAAAAAAGATTAGAATATATCCTGAGACAGCTGCTTATAATTTCCCCTGAGGTCAAAGCGATGAAAAATATTTCCTATGGTAATTTCTCAGACCTCCATGGGATGTTTTCTTCATAAACCCATTTGAATTTTTTCTTTCACTTGCTGATGCTATGAAGGCAGTTCAATATTCTGTTAAAAATTAATTTAGCTTAGACTTTAATAATAATACCAGTCTCATCCTAATTCATGGTAAAGATAAGTTTCTCTGAGACTAAAATTAATTCCAGCTAGGTATAAATCTTGAACCACTTCTTGAATAGGAGAACCCAGGTCTCTAACCAGTCTGCAAAGAGATCCAATTTATCTCACTGAAGAGTACAGTAAATGAACTAAAACTTTGCCCATGACGTAGTTTACGCATTTTGCCTGACTGAGAGCTCTATTGATCTTAGAAAGGTTTATGATATTTCTGTACCTCTATAATTGTACTTTGGATGAAAGTGTTTGCGGTCATAACAGGCAGTTATTGTATTTAAGATTCAAGAACTCATCATGACTTATCAGCTACATTTTTTGAGTCATCAAATTGTGACGACCCTTTCTTCAAAGCATAATATGGTCACTGTTATTAAACTTGTTTAATAAAAACTGCTGTCCTCAGGGGCAGGGTCTGAGTGGCTTAGTGGGGCAGATGTGGCAAGGTTTAAGTTAAAAATCTGCTTTGGTTATCCTTGGCTCTTGTAATTTCCGTTCTGGCCCATGCTGTTGGCCTGCAGTCTTTTTATAGAAAATATTAGTGGTGTTAATAGAATCTTTGCCCTTGGAGTGCTCTAGTGTCTCGAGCACAGGTCTAATTACATGCTTGCTGTCCCCAGGTAACCCTTGTAAATTAGAGCAGAGTGAGACTCACTGGGAGAATAAGCCCAGCTTCTTAACCTTTGCCATTTCCCAATTGTGACTGTGACAAGGGCTGTATTAATAGAGTGTGTAATTAATTGTTGAGTGACCCAGTGGGATATGTCTCGCCTGCACAGGTGTGGGCTCCATGATGGACCATTCTCATCCTTGGTGTGTACATACTGTTCCGCACAGCTGTGTGCGCTGAGAACTTCCCATAAACATACAGCGTGATAAGAAGCAAAGTGAGGACTTGCTGCTGAAGGCCATCAGCTCCCTGATATAATTTATAATATAATCATTTGGGTGACTTAAAAACAAGAAAAAGTATAGTAATTAAAATTTAAAAACTGATATTTAAAGACTGAGTATGAAGATTATCAATTGAAGGAGCAAAATGGCTGTAAGTTTAACATCTGCCATCCCGTAGATTGGGGTAGCAAGCTGTGGATCCTGTGCTTCACAGTGGATATATACCCTGCTGTGAACAGTAAATTTCAAAATTTCTACATTTTACTTCTGATATGCATATAATTTCTAAAACCGTGAAAGAAAATTTTAAGCAGAGCCATCATGATGAGTCAAGGTTTATGGTTTTTCTTCGTGTGAAAAATGGGTAGTTCCGGAGACAAATCTGTGACCAGAATGTGAATAATGTTTGTTGGGTTTGCTATTTAGGTAAGGGATTTTCTAGTTTATGTCTATTTGTTTCATCCCACAGAGATTACAGTCCATGTTGTTGGCGCCATTACAAGAGCTCTCCAGCATTCCTCACCCTGATATCCGACAAAAACAGCTGGAATGTGTTCTTCAAATCCTCCATAGCAATGGTGATAAATTGCTCCATGGATGGCCGCTGATATTGGAGGTTATAGGGGACGTCACTCTTGACCAGGGGTAAGTGTGTCATGACAACAACTAATCATATCACAACAAGCAACATCATACCTTTATTTTTTTTACATAAACATAAAAAAGTGCAAAAAAGGAAAGAAAAACGAGGACATTAATGTACATTACACATGTGAATTCTGCATTTTTTTTTCACCAAGTTTGCTTTTCTCTGACGTGTAAATATGTCTAATGACAGATATGAATTTGAAGATTGCTCTTACCTTGTATGACAAAGATAGAGCATCCAGGAAGACGTATGTTTCTGGAGTGAAGATACAAATATATGGATAGAAATATTACTCTTGGTTCAGACTTACCTAGCTAGCACCTAATGACTGCACGCTATAAAGGCTATCTGTCTTTTTGTCACTGTCAGGTGTGTTGATAAATCAAGATTCCTGTGCTTCTGTAGAAATTCCTTATCTTCAAATCCAAATGAGATTTTCCAGTCTTTGGTTTCCGCTGAGTCTTGATGGTGGAAAAATGCCCCAGTAGACATGTGATACAGAAATTGAATTCCAGGGCTACTGAGGCCAATACAGTAAATCTGTAGACCATTAGTTAAAAAGCAGTCTTGCTCAGGAGAACTGGATCAAAGGCAGGCTTGTAAACAGGTAGCAATTAGACCTATAGTCCTTAGCCTTGACATATGAGAAGGGTGGTCTAAAACAGTGGATCCAGTTCCTTATCATCACCATGTTGTCAGTTGGTCATGAAAAAAATCAAAATGAATCTTAAATGTTTTGTGGTGTGTTCAGGAACAATCCAGAACTATTAATAGCTTTCATTTAATTTATGTCTTTGCGGACTACAAACAGTTTCCATGTACCGATATTTGTTTCATTTTTTGTTTTATTTTGTATATATATTTTTTTATTTATGTTTTCTTTCTTTTACAAACTGTGCCTGTCAAATTACTTAATGTGGCTGTGAAGATAAAAAGAAAATGTCAAAATATAATTGTGCTTTGGAAGGCGCACCCAGGGTCAGATTATCTTCTAGCTGTCTGGATATCTCTTTTTCTATAGTATTGTCAGAACTCAGGATGATTTGAACATACATTTTGTGTTACCTGCAGCAGCTGCCTTACAACCTTGTTATTCACCCTGTCTGTGCTCAGCAGCTAATTTTGTCGAACATCGTCTGGAAAATGTGGACATCTGTTATCAAAGATTTTAAACTGCCAAGGTGTGACAGGGCTTTACATCCTTGTTGAATTACATGTGAAGATGCCTTGTATTTTCATAGACACTTGAAATTTACCACATGTTTAAAAAGCAGAATTTTACTTTCACATTAGAGTTATTGATTTGTTGTGGACTCATGAAAGGTAATCAGCCGTCTGATTGCCAGTGAAATCACAGATGCTAACACTCCATATGAACAGCAGTACCGTTGTTAGGGTATATAATTTTCTACATATTTTTACATGACATTTTTGCACGATATATATGTTGTTTTTTTTTTAACTATATTAAGAATGGCTGCGATATTAAGAAATTACATGTCTGAAGGTGCTCTGTCATCAGCCAGTCTGCTGAAAAAAATGCTAACCTGTTACAGTTGAGTGGTTTTTGGTTTGAAGATCAAATGGGATGAATCTGGCCAATTTTGACTCAATCATGATTCCATGTATATTGATGGGGAGGATCGTGAGTTGAACACAGTTCAGAAGGTACAGAAAAAGGAAAGCAAAACAAATTCTGAATGGGCTTTATAGGTTGAAGATGTTTGGTTCATAAAATTTATTGACAAGCTTTAACAAAAATATCAGGTAGCAAGAACTTGCTATATGACAGTATGATTAAACCTCAACTTTATACTCACCTGAGCGCTCTATCTAATCCTTTAGAATTTTTCCTTGAGGGTAATTTATATACTTAACATCAGGTTAACTGTCAGATAATGCCATACAAATATTATGTAATTATATAGATACTCATATAGTTATGCGTGCTTTTGTAATTGTAGATCAAAGGGTTTGCTTGTATTAGCAGCCTTCATATCCACCACACATGTTGTAATAGAACAGTTGAAAAACACATTATCTGATCTTTAACATTAACTGTTTTTGAATGCTGATTAATCAAATAAATTTGCTACCAAAGTAATCAGAATATTTTTTGAATTAAATCGTATTGTTATTTCCTCTGTTTAGTTTTTTTATATGCATGTAGATATTTAAAACGATTTCTAATAGAATCTGTAAGGTAATATCAGCTCTGTCTTAATTGTTGCATGAAAATTCCATGATTTATGGAAATCTGTCAAGTTTAGAATTAGCAGGCCTGCCTGAAAAGTTGTCGTGTAGCAAGGCCATTCTGTATGAAGATCATTTGATATAGATGAGCAAAGATCAGAAAAAGTGTATTTGTAGTTTGAGTGAATGAATTCATACAGTTTTAGGTCCTTTGATTTGACTCAAAAGATCTTCTTCAAGTTGATGAATGACATGTTCAGACATGCTCATTTAGCAGAGAAAAGAATTTCTGTAAAGTGATAGCCAGAGTTGGACCTCTTCCTCAGGCAGAACAGTTTGGGCATGTCACATTCCACACTGTGTGCACCTCTGTCTGTAATATTTGGTCCTTCTCGACAGAGGTCTCGCATAGTTGTCATTTTCGATCTTGTGTGGTGTTCAAAATGTCACTCTTCATGGTGGACCTTTGTAACAAAGGGAACAAACTTTCTGAATATTGATCATTGGCAAGCTTACATCCTTTGCCTCTCAATGGGTTGTTGCGTTTGGTAGAGGATTCAGGGAGTGATTATGAGCCTGTTTACTCGGAAGGCAGGCAGGAAGAAGGCATTTTACGTTATTCATGTATCCTTTGTCAACATCCTTCTAAAAAGTCATTTAAGATCGTCTGACTTCAAAATAAAAATTCGGGAGCAGAGCTTTGACATAAATGTAATCAGAAAAGTTTGAAAACCTAATTCCTTTCATGTTTTGTTGAGCACGCACTGGTCATGTAGAGCTGTTTACCCTACTAGATGAACTACCGCTTGGTCTTTGGTCATTTTCACATCTGTCTGTGATGAACCTGGGTATAGCTTTTCCAAGAGGAGGTAGGTAATGATGTGGTAATAGCTTTCACTTTCAAGGTCTTTATCTGTGACTACCCCATTGATTCTCATGTATGTGTGCTTGCACTTCCACACTTACTTATTGATTGTCTTCAACATGGATGACTGTCTGAAGCACTCAATGGCTCTACACTATAAGGTTCAGCACATATTTTGCATTACTTAATTGTCAGCCAGGGGGCCAGTACTGATCAAAGATTTAGTGTCGCAATACACATTTACATGTGAGTGGGCAACCCCAGACACAGAAATGTGCCAAGACTCACAATATTGTCCTGTTTAAGTGCTCTGTTCAACAGATTGTGTGTAACTAATACCACCGTATATATCCACACAGCAACAGAAGTGGATTATAATATTTTATGTCCGATTGTTTTCTGCAGATAGCCATCATGTATCTTTAAGTCTCTTATGTATGTAAATTTCAATCATTTTGGTGAAAGTTTGATTTGGAAATGGGTTTCAATTTGACTTTGACCGTTGCAAAAAATGATGAATTTTTCTGCATGAGTTGCTTTCTTGAGGGTCTCATGTTTTTTGCACTTTAGTAAATTTGTAAATTCATAGATGAAAGAGCTGTGCTACATTTACTCTGTCTAACAAATTTGTGAATGTTTTCCAATAAGTAATAAACGTTTATTCTCTGGGACCCTTCCGAAAAGATGTGGAACTCAATCTTGATGGCTGTCTAACCTTAAAAATTTTGCAGATCGGCAATCCTTTTAATTTTTTTCATGTTATTAGTACTGATATAGGGTGCACTAAGTTGTAATCAACTCCTCAGTGGCACTGTCACCCTATTTCCCCTCCTTTTAGCATCTCTTCCCCCTACTCTCTTCCTGCAAATTCACAACAGTCAGCCCTTGAATTTATGTTTAAAATGACCAAAGGACTTAGCGAGGGGGGCGGGGGGGGGAGTTTATTTATACATTCAGGGTAATAAAAAACAGACAGGCTAAGCTGGTGTGGCAGTTGCTGGGTGTTGTTCACCTGACCTATAACTGACCGTCAGGTCCTGATAAGTGCGGGAATGTTAACATTTTGGATAGGTGATCGTCAGGTCCTGAAAAGTGTGGGAATGTTAACATTTTGGATACCTGATCTTCATATCCTGTGGAATGCAGAAATTTTAACATTTTGGATAGCTGATCGTCAGGTCCTGAAAAGTGCGGGAATGATAACATTTTGGATAGATGATTGTCATATCCTGAGGAGAGCAGAAATATTAACATTTTGGATAGCTGATCGTCATGTCCTGAAAAGTGCGGGAATGATAACATTTTGGATAGATGATTGTCATATCCTGAGGAGAGCAGAAATATTAACATTTTGAATAGCTGATTGTCAGGTCCTAAGGAGTGCAGGAATGTTAACATTTTGGATAGCTGATCGTCAGGTCCTGAAAAGTGTGGGAATGATAACATTTTGGATAACTGATCGTCATATTCTGTGGAGTGCAGAAATTTTAACATTTTGTATTGCTGATCGTCATGTCCTGAGGAGTGCAGGAATGTTAACATTTTGGATAGATGATTGTCATATCCTGAGGAGAGCAGAAATATTAACATTTTGTACCTGTATGCCTTTAGTGAAAGTAAATACTGTAATAAAATAAGTAAAATTTGTGGTGGCTTATAATTATGTGTCTAAAAAGTGCAAATCTGACATGTCAAGGCTTGATATGTGTCAGTAGATTGTATTTATTTTGTCTTCATCCAATTATGTTATGCATGTAAAAGTGTTTGTATTTCACCATTTGCCATGGCTCAGGTACAAACTTCTTTGTGCATCATTATGTTTATATTTTTATCCAAATTTATGCAAATGTTGGTGGCGGCAGTCGTATAAGTGAAATAATCTTGAGTATGACGTAAAACACCAATGAAATCAAATTAAATACAACTTTGGTTACATAGTTATTTCTGTATTTTCATGTGTTTTTCATTTATACAGGGTAAATATTACTGGAATTATTTGAAAAAGTATTTTTATGTATTGATGGAAAGTGTAGAATAGGATAATGTCAGTCTTTCCCCAAAACTAAGTTCATGTAATAAAATTTAACAAAATCATGAAGTTTAGTTTGTGTAGCTGGTAGTACTTACTGTATGACAAAGAGCAGCGGCTAACCAAATATTGCCAAATCTTGAGTCAGTGTTTCATTTATTCTGACATGAAGATAACAAAATTTTCATGTTTTTTTATATTGGCAGTGTCATTTCATGCACTGTTACATAAGCAGGGTAATTCCCAGTGTTCGCTGATGCAGTGTCTGTTAGCTTTTATTTTTTGTTCATTCATTTGTTTTATCACTACTATATATCACCAAGCGTGTGTAAATGAACTGTTCACTGGATGTATTCACTGAAGGGCAAATGACCAAGACATGATGATTTTCATTGACAAGAACAGAGGGATAAATAAGAGCCTTACTTCAATAGCATACCATTTCTCTTCTGATACATCCTTTTTGATGTACGTGGACATACACAGCATTATATTTTTGTAAGCACCTCCTATTTAGATGAAGCAGATAGGGCAGGCCTTACAGTTCATGCACATGTGAATCCCACAGCCTAGTGCATCAGAGCCTGCCCACCTACAGGTAAAGGAGGAAACACAACAGGTGAATAATGACAACACATGTGCTACTTCTTCTGTGAAACCATGGTTCAGTAGCAAAAAATAGGGAAGGTGATGTTGATGGATCCAGAGGGAATACATATGTTAATTACTTGCATTTCTTTCATCTCGGCATTTGAAAACCAAATGGTACACTTCCAACCCCTAATTTTGTCGGATCTATGTTGTTGCTAAGAGAGAGCTACATCCTCAAAGGACACCCAGTTGGCCATTTGTTCTTTATCTGCTTAATGTTTCTGGGACCATGTTTCCAAAATTGCGAACGTTAACCAACATTCACTGCTCTCACGCCCACATTGTCTGTTTAACAGCTCTCAGATTTTCACTTTTTTACTTGATTTATCAAATCATTAAACTTATTGGAAATATTCAGCTTAACTATTACGATATTACTCATTGTTTTCAAGACATGTTTATCTGCAGAAGCTGCTTTCAGTTTGTTTAACCAGTGTGACCAAATTAATATGTTGAATGGCATTAAATTTCAATAACACAAAGAATTTACTCCGGTCTTCCATTGCTTTTGAATATTTTATATTTTTTTTGATGGATATGTTGTTTTGCAATAATTTTTTCAACAGGAGATCTGAGCGAGAACAATATCAACAAAAATCAGGATGGATGGATACAAGGCTACTTGGTGTTATCATGTAATTTATCACATATTAATTTGAAAACCAAAGTTTGATTTGTTTGTTTTGTTTTGGATTTGTGATCTAAATTGCAGGGAATTGCCTTTTCTCTTTCCCCAATAATTTTATTTTTTGGAGGGGGGGGGGGGTACAGTGGTGTGGGATTTAGTTTATTGGATATGGGTGTTTTTCCTGTCTTCGCATTATTTTATGCCTTCAGAGCTAAATGGAATGAAGTTTTGGCAGCACAGTTGATCTTAACAAAAAGCATAATATTGGTGGGCACCAGTAGGATATGCACTGTACACATATTGAAGGCATGCAGTTCATCAGAATTAAAACAATTGTTCATCTCCATTATAATGTAAATAGTATCGATGCAAGGCTAATTTCTGCAAAGCTCACCAGTCACCATGCCGTGCTCTTAAAAGTGTGATTAGCTTTAATATGTTAAATAATGATGCATATTTGTTTTGCAAGACCTTCACAGAATTCGGTCCAGGATTTCATAGACTGGAGTTCATTGTTCTGATGAATGAATGTCCATTTCAAAGGTAGACTGAAGTTAATATATATGGTAAATGGATTACCATTTCACAGGTAGACTGAAGTTCATTGCTACCATAAATGGATTACCACTTCACAGGTAGACTGAAGTTCATTGTTACGGTAAATGGATTACCACTTCAAAGGTAGACTGGTGATCATAGTTATGGTTAAAGGATTACCACTTCAAAGGTAGACTGGAGTTCATAGTTATGGTAAATGGATTACAACTTCACAGGTAGACTGAAGTTCATTGTTATGGTAAATGGATTACCACTTCAAAGTTAGACTGGTGATCATAGTTATGGTTAAAGGATTACGACTTCAAAGGTAGACTGGAGTTCATAGTTATGCTAAATGGATTACCACTTCAAAGGTAGACTGGAGGTCATAGGTACAATCAATGGATTACCACTTCAAAGGTAGACTGGAGTTCATAGTTATGGTAAATGGATTACCACTTCAAAGGTAGACTGGTGATCATAGGTACAATCAATGGATTACCACTTCAAAGGTAGACTGGAGTTCATAGTTCTTGATAGCATGTGTCCATTTCAAATGAAGATTCATGTTCAATGTTTTGGTGAATGTATGCCTTTTTCAAAAGTAACCTGAAGTTCATAGTTGTGGTTGATGTGTGTCCATTTCATGGATAGACAGGGATTCATAGTTCTGGTTGATGTGTTTCCATTTCATGGGTAGACAGGGTTTCATAGTTCTGGTTGATGTGTGTCCATTTCATGGATAGACAGGGATTCATAGTTCTGGTTGATGTGTGTCCATTTCATGGATAGACAGGGATTCATAGTTCTGGTTGATGTGTGTCCATTTCATGGGTAGACAGGGTTTCATAGTTCTGATTGATGTGTGTCATCCATTTCACGGATAGACAGGGATTCATAGCTCTGGTTGATGTGCGTCCATTTCATGGGTAGGCTGAGGTTCATAGTTTTGGTTGATGTGTCCATTTCACAGATAGACAGGGATTCATAGTTCTGGTTGATGTGTGTCCATTTCATGGGTAGGCAGGGGTTCATAGTTTTGGTTGATGTGTGTCCATTTCATGGGTAGGCTGAGGTTCATAGTTCTGGTTGATGTGTGTCCATTTCATGGGTAGGCTGAGGTTCATAGTTCTGGTTGATATGTGTCCATTTCATGGGTAGGCTGAGATTCATAGTTCTGGTTGATGTGTGTCCATTTCATGGGTAGGCTGAGGTTCATAGTTCTGGTTGATGTGTGTCCATTTCATGGGTAGACAGGGGTTCATAGTTCTGGTTGATGTGTGTCCATTTCATGGGTAGACAGGGGTTCATAGTTCTGGTTGATGTGTGTCCATTTCACGGATAGACAGGGGTTCATAGCTCTGGTTGATGTGTGTCCATTTCATGGGTAGACAGGGGTTTATAGTTCTGGTTGATGTGTGTCCATTTCATGGGTAGGCTGAGGTTCATAGTTCTGGTTGGTGTGTGTCCATTTCATGGGTAGGCTGAGGTTCATAGTTCTGGTTGGTGTGTGTCCCTTTCATGGGTAGGCTGAGGTTCATAGTTATGGTTGATGTGTGTCCATTTCATGGGTAGGCTGAGGTTCATAGTTCTGGTTGATGTGTGTCCATTTCATGGGTAGGCTGAGATTCATAGCTCTGGTTGATGTGTGTGCATTTCATGGGTAGACTGAGGTTCATAGTTCTGGTTGATGTGTGTCCATTTCATGGGTAGGCTGAGATTCATAGCTCTGGTTGATGTGTGTCCATTTCATGGGTAGGCTGAGGTTCATAGTTTTGGTTGATGTGTGTCCATTTCATGGGTAGGCTGAGATTCCATTTGATGTGTGTCCATTTCATGGGTAGGCTGAGGTTCATAGTTGTGGTTGATGTGTGTCCCTTTCATGGGTAGGCTGAGGTTCATAGTTTTGATGTGTGTCCCTTTCATGGGTAGACAGGGGTTCATAGTTCCTGTTTGATGTGTGTCCCTTTCATGGGTAGGCTGAGGTTCATAGTTCTGGTTGATGTGTGTCCATTTCATGGGTAGGCTGAGATTCATAGTTCTGGTTGATGTGTGTCCATTTCATGGGTAGGCTGAGATTCATAGTTTTGGTTGATGTGTGTCCCTTTCATGGGTAGGCTGAGGTTCATAGTTTTGATGTGTGTTCCTTTCATGGGTAGACAGGGGTTCATAGTTCTGGTTGATGTGTGTCCCTTTCATGGGTAGGCTGAGATTCATAGCTCTAGTTGATGTGTGTTCCTTTCATGGGTAGGCTGAGGTTCATAGTTGTGGTTGATGTGTGTCCCTTTCATGGGTAGGCTGAGGTTCATAGTTTTGATGTGTGTCCCTTTCATGGGTAGGCTGAGGTTCATAGTTCTGGTTGATGTGTGTCCCTTTCATGGGTAGGCTGAGGTTCATAGTTCTGGTTGATGTGTGTCCATTTCATGGGTAGGCTGAGGTTCATAGTTTTGATGTGTGTCCCTTTCATGGATAGACAGGGGTTCATAGTTTTGGTTGATGTGTGTCCCTTTCATGGGTAGGCTGAGATTCATAGCTCTGGTTGATGTGTGTCCCTTTCATGGGTAGGCTGAGGTTCATAGCTCTGGTTGATGTGTGTCCATTTCATGGGTAGGCTGAGGTTCATAGTTTTGGTTGATGTGTGTCCATTTCATGGGTAGGCTGAGATTCATAGCTCTGGTTGATGTGTGTCCATTTCATGGGTAGGCTGAGGTTCATAGTTTTGGTTGATGTGTGTCCCTTTCATGGGTAGGCTGAGGTTCATAGTTTTGATGTGTGTCCCTTTCATGGGTAGACAGGGGTTCATAGTTCTGGTTGATGTGTGTCCCTTTCATGGGTAGGCTGAGATTCATAGCTCTGGTTGATGTGTGTCCATTTCATGGGTAGGCTGAGATTCATAGTTCTGGTTGATGTGTGTCCCTTTCATGGGTAGGCTGAGGTTCATAGTTTTGGTTAATGAATGCTCCTTTCACTGGCACAGTCTGGAAGGTCGTGCAGCTTGCGGACGATCCCATTAGGACAATGTTGATACCAGCATTCTGTGGAATAATCTCCTCATAAATGTGGGTGAGGTGTGATTCTCTCTGGTCCTGCTGATGGAGACTCTGGCTATCTTCATCCAAACCTCCTTGTTATTCTTGGTTGAAAGCCAGCACAGACTCGCTAGGTGTTGAGTTAACTCCCCAACACACCATTTGTTTTGAGAAAACAAGGGCAAGGGAAACGAGTCACTTTCTACTGCGGCCAATTTTGACAATTAGCTTGCTAGGCCAACCACAGAGAGGGCGTCTCATCAGGAACATCATATGGTTAAACACGGTCATGGAAGGGAGCATGTTTAAAGGGTGGCATTCAGCCATGCTGGGTACCTTAGACCTCCCTAAAAGATACTTTGCCAGAAACATGTAATTATAGGAATAGCAGCCAATTTGGCTGTTGACTTTCTAGATTACTGTTTATTGACACAGTTGTGGTGATCAGTGCTTTTATCAGCATTTTGTTTATATATTGTTTCCATTTTCATTTACATGAAAAAAAAAAAGATAAAGCCTATTTTTGATGCAGTGTGGGTATTGATATTACTGTAGGTTCGAAATACATTTTCTAAATCCTCATAAATCAATCTATCCTGCATATGTATCAGTGTGCATCTCTCCTCGGGCAAAACAAACAATTAAGCTTATACCATACAGCTGTAGCTTGGGGGGTTGAGAAGTGTCTGGTGTTGTAAATGCTAAAATCATTCATTGTTAATTTTAATGTGTAAAGTAAGTGATCGTATGTTTGCCATTTTAACCAAGCCTGTGCTTTGTAGATTGTATCGTACCCTGTGCATCAGCGTCAAATATAAGCAGGGAAAGCAGTGTTAAAGTAAATGTTAGGGGTGGTAGCTGAAGAAGTGTACTGTACATATTGAGCTCAGGTTTTGTATACAATGTTGAAGTAAATGATAGGGTATCTCACAAAAGTACTGCTTGTATTGAGCTGAGCTGGTTTTGTATGTATGTAAAGCATAATAACATGAAGGGGATGATTCTTGGTTGATCCTCTGTTTCCATATCAATTATCATCAAATTAGAAAATTCATGACTTCAGTCCATTGTATGCTGTATTGAGGTGAAGTTTTGCCTTCATATTTCTTCTACAGATGAGCTGCAGTTACTCCATGCATTCAAAATGTAGGCAGCAGCAAATCAGCTGGTAATTTCGACAGAAACCCTTGCTGTACTTAGCAGTGTGGATGTATACACATGTAAATCCACACTGTCTTGTTGATCTATGTGTGTTACATGTGAAGGCCTGATTGGTAAACCATTGGTTTATTAAATTAATATATGATTGGGGCAGTCTGAATGTTGATTTGATATAACGTTAACTTCACTTCATCCACCAGTTCAAAAGTGTTCAAATATTTCTCTGTTTACTAGACTTTAAAGCATGTTTAAACAAATGTTATAGAGAACTGTTGCAACTCTGGTAAGTGAGATAACGCAATGCATGATTCAATATTTTGGCTTTTTTTATTTAATCTGTTTTAAATCAAACTAAAGTATTAAACAGTTAAGAAAATTATTTAAATAAAACTGAAATGACAAATATCAATGATAAATGTCACACTGATTTATTGAAAGCATGCTTTTTACATGCCATAACCTTGTATGCATCAACTGGCTGCAGTTTTGTGACTAGGGTATGTTATACTAGGTATATTACATAGATAACATCATCAAGCACGTATAAATGCATACACATGTGTTACCTCGATTTGGCGATGTAGGTTAATAATTCATCAGCTACTCCTTGGAGATGCACTTACTGCTTGATAATCCACAGTAATTTATCCTATAATTTGTGAAATGCAGGCACAGATGGGCAAGTTGGACCCAGCTTACAAACCATCTAGACAATCCATCTGGTATCAAAGACATTTTTGCTTTCCTAATTTTGTAGTCCATACTTGTTGACTTCTTTGTTCAATGTGTAACATTTAATGCTATTATGTGTTGCTTTTAATAACGCATCAGATGATTCCTGATTCTTTGTACGTTTATGTACTGCAGTATTCAGGCAAAGAGTTCCATTCCTGCCTTGGGCATTTTGTCCTTGCCATTATGAATGAATTATTTCATTATGAATGTGTTCTGTAAATTGTAATGTATAAGTTTCAGTGATGAGATGAAATGTATTGATTGTGATATGCTGTAAAACTAACTGATCTCATATGCTGGAAAGGTCTATGTTGAACTTTCTTTTAGTGCCTCTGAACCCTTTATAATTAATAATGATCTTTATGTAATATTCAGACACATTTTTGATTTTAAAGGTAAAACTTGTGGTTTCGCAGATGTGTAAAGGAGTAATGAGTCAAATTTGTGGGTGGTATTTTAAGGTAAAAGAAAGCTAACTTATAAAGTAAAATTCACCTTACAGACAACTGAAAGCTATGCGTAAAAATACTTTCCTTTATTTTTTCAGATTTTTTATTGAGAGTGTTGAAAGGCATTGAAATATTTGCATACTACAGTGGGCTGTATGGTTCATATTGACGGTATCTGGGAACTCCTTTTTTTTCTGATGTTCACCAGGATAAAGGAATTTTTGGGAACATTATTTTAGTAATATTTTACTCATAGGTAAAAAAGAGCTATTCCAACATTTAGTGTCGTGATTGGAGTTGGATAAACTTTCTGTGACATCAGAGTTCCTAACCTCTGACAGTATGGGCCATAAAGCCCTGTTTGAGTGCCCTTAAATCTTTTCACAAAATTCTGAAAACATAAATGAATGTATATCTATGCATTGCAAAACAATTTTTGTTTGGTAAAGTTGATTTTAGTTCTTTTAAATATGATGATTTTTGTTTGTGCTTTATTTCTCAGTGCCCTCCACATACACACACAACCACACTCACAGGCCCACACACTGTGTTAATGAAAATAAGGACAACAGGCTTCTAAATAACACAATACATCTATAAAAATAAAATGATGAAATAAAAGTATTACAATCAACAACCAAATCATGTTTCCATATTAAGCATGTTAAATACAAAGTATATATATAGAAGAGAAAAGTAACCACAGTCATGCTGTTATCTCTATGATGAATCTACCGTAGACATTATGACAGAGTTGTTTGAAAGTTTTGTATTGATGAGGCAAATTGGACAGCAGTAGGAAGCTGTAGATTCTAGGAGGTTGTTCCTCCTGTGTCTACAAAGCGTTGTGTGTACAGGGTTGTAGAATGTTCTGAGAGAGTTGGGTGCCTGTTTGGGTTATTCAAGGGTCAAACAACTTAAGCAGTCATTGGTCTGTACGATGGATCGAGACTCTCCAGGAACGCTTGGTATTCCATGGGGAGTTAATCAGAAATTTAGCGTGAATCTTGTTGGATGTACGCTTCAGCGAGTCTGATTCTCACTGAAGGATTAGATCCTGGGACCTGTGGTGATCATCAACATACTAGGCATTTTACAGCTAATTTGGACTTCTGTAACCTACTTTTGCAACCAAGCCGGAAATTGGCCTCAGCAATTTTGCACACTGCTTGTAGTTCAAATCATGCTACCTAACAAGACTGTCTTCTTCATTTGGCTGTGTTTTCAGTGGAATAATTTTGTTAAAAATCCATGTTGAAACTTAAAGCAGATGGTGATACCTAGCACATTTTGTTTTGCTGATGTCAACTTCATAAACAACTGTAATGTTCACTTGTTCAAAAAAACATTTTAAAAATAATTAAAAGGAAAGAAAAATGAGATGTCCTTGTACCTATTGTTCTTCTACACCAGTATTTCATTTAATTTTTTCTTGTATACAGCATTGGGTATTTTGGAATACAATCTGGAATATTAACAATTCTTGAAGCCATCATCCTTCATGCAGAATTCAAATTCACACAAATCTGCTACAAAGTGTACACTTGTATACATTAGTGATATTTGATGCTGGGGTTCTAAGAGGGAAAAGTGCTGCTACAAAGTTTTCGCAGGTATATTTGTGATATTTGATGCTGGGAATCTGAGAGGGGCAAATGCTGTCACAAACTGTACACATGTATATTGGTGATATTTGTTGCTAGGGTTCTGAGAGGTGTAAGTGGTGCCACAAGGTATACACATGTATATTGGTGATATTTGATGCTGGAGGTTCTGAGAGGGGTAGGTGCTGCCACAAGGTGTACACATGTATATTGGTGATATTTGATGCTGAGGGTTCTGAGAAGTGTAAGTGGTGCTACAAAGTGTAGACATGTATATTGGTGATATTTGTTGCCGGTGTTCTGAGAGGTGTAAGTGTTGCTACAAAGTTTTCGCAGGTATATTTGTGATATTTGATGCTGGGATTCTGAGAGGGGTAAATGCTGTCACAAACTGTACACATGTATATGGGTGATATTTGTTGCTGGGGTCTGAGAGGTGTAAGTGGTGCCACAAGGTATACACATGTATATTGGTGATATTTGATGCTAGGGGTTCAGAGAGGGGTGAGTGCAGTCACAGAGTTTACGCATGTATATTGGTGATATTTGTTGCTGGGATTCTGAGAGGGGTGAGTGCGGTCACAAAGTGTACACATGTATATTGGTGATATTTGATGCTGGGGGTTCTGAGAGGGGCAAGTGGTGCCACAAAGTGTACATATATATATTGGTGATATTTGATGCTGGGGGCTCTGAGAGGGGTAGGTGCTGCCACAAGGTGTACACATGTATATTGGTGATATTTGATGCTGGGGGCTCAGGGAGGGGTAGGTGCTGCCACAAGGTGTACACATGTATATTGGTGATATTTGATGGTGGGAGCTCAGAGAGGGGTAGGTGCAGCCACAAAGTGTACACATTATATATTGGTGATATTTGTTGCTGGGATCCTGAGAGGGGCAAGTGGTGCTACAAAGTGTACACATGTATATTGGTGATATTTGATGCTGGGGACTCTGAGAGGTGTAAATGGTTCCACGAAGTGTACACATGTATATTGGTGATATTTGATGCTGGAATTCTGAGAGGTGTGAGTGCTGTCACAGAGTGTACACATGCATGTTGGTGATATTTGATGCTGGGGGTTGTGAGAGGGGCAAGTGGTGCTACAAAGCGTACACATGTATATTGGTGATATTTGATCCTGGGGGTTCTGAGAGGGGCAAGTGGTGCTACAAAGTGTACACATGTATATTGGTGATATTTGATGCTGGGGGCTCTCAGAGGGGCAAGTGGTGCTACAAGGTGTACACATGTAAATTGGTGATATTTGATGCTGGGGGCTCAGAGAGGGGTATGTGCTGCTACAAGGTATACACATGTATATTGGTGATATTTGATGCTGGGGGCTCAGAGAGGGGTAGGTGCTGCCACAAAGTATATACATGTATATTGGTGATATTTGATGCTGGGGGCTCAGAGAGGGGTATGTGCTGCCACAAAGTATACACATGTATATTGGTGATATTTGATGCTGGGGGCTCAGAGAGGGGTATGTGCTGCCACAAGGTGTACACATGTATATTGGTGATATTTGTTGCTGGGGACTCTGAGAGGTGTAAGTGGCGCCACAAAGTGTACACATGTATATTGATGGTATTTGATGTTGGAATTCTGAGAGGGGAAAGTGTTTTGCACTATGGGTATAAAAATGGGACAGTGTATTGATTAACTTGTGGCTGTGTAGCCTGGCCATGGACAAAGACGAACCCGTAGCTGCATAATCCTGTTAACCCAATTGAATAATCCAGTTAAGTGTCTCAGTGCTGACTGTTTTTAATCACAATAATTCATATCTTTTGGTGGAGTTTCTGAGGTAAATTGAGGGCAACCAACAACATTTCTGGTTCTTACATTTCAAAAATTACCATAACATTTGAGTTCTGATAAATGTCATAAGAAATTGTCACCAGATACCACTAATCTGTATTATTGAACAGGTTTATTACAAACTCTTTTATCTTTTAATTCTTCTGAATTCATTGTGCTGAACAAGTGTTCATAAACAAATTGCGTCTTGTCCTTATTGTGTGTTTTATAAGAAATTCTTTCCTTTTTTGTCTGTTTCAGAGAAAGCCTCATTCGTTTGGCATTTCAGAGCCTCCAGTTGGTCGTACAGGATTTCTTACCAATTATACCATGTGTTTACTTGCAAGTCTGCGTTGATGTGGCTTCAAAATTTGGCTCGCAGACACAGGAATTGAATATAAGCCTCACTGCCATCGGACTCTTGGTAGGTCTTTGACATGTTACAAATCAATGAAGTCACTAATATGCCCCTCTTTCATCTGTTCTATTTCTCTTCTTAACTGTACATGTAATAATTGTCCTTGCGGAAATGCTTCATGCAACAAGTAAGTATTTTTTGCGGGAAAATGTGTCTGTTTCATTGAAAACTTTGAATTTGATCTTGCCTACCCGGAGGGATACATCCTGTTATGCATGCAGCTT
The DNA here is from genome assembly GCF_032854445.1 of Liolophura sinensis. Classification (NCBI taxonomy): domain Eukaryota; kingdom Metazoa; phylum Mollusca; class Polyplacophora; order Chitonida; family Chitonidae; genus Liolophura; species Liolophura sinensis. The sequence goes on along the minus strand of NC_088301.1, from coordinate 59,405,092 downwards.
TGTTAATGAAGATTCAATATGAATGATCCTGAAGATCATTAACTGATAAATAAATTTAATTACAACTTCAAAATTCTCGCAATCGTTTGTGATATGTGGAATACAATCCTCTGGATGTTACCTTATGCTCTTGAAGAATTCAGCTGACGTCACAACAATTCAGTTTTTCCCCACATTCATATAGTTTATCTTTGCTCCCAGCTTCCGTACACGGTAAACTAAAACCCTTGGAGAAATATAGCCACAGGTTTGCACATCAGGTTTTTTTGTTTTTTTTTTTGGTCATCTTTTGTCAGTGACAACATTGGAATATCATACATGTTTCTGGATATGTTAATTCTGTGAAATACTGGGTTGACTTGGAGCCTGGTAAGGTGTTTCTGCAGATATCAATCTGAAACGAACAATGAAGACTGCAATAGCATTACGGCCTGTCAATGGAATTTTTTAAAAACGCAAAATATTTGGTCATTATGTTATAATGTTACAATCAATTTCAGATAGAAAGAAGGCCTAAATGTAATTTGAGATATTATTTCTGAAGCAAAGGCTCTCGGCTTTTCTCTGAGGCACATGGTACATATTTCTCCTCAGCAGATTTTCCTGGCAAAATGAGAATCCTGAAAACCATAAAATGACTTAATCATGAGAAAATTAGGACATTCTTCTAGAGGTTTTTTGGTTCGTGTACTAATTTTGTTCTCTGCATGGACTCCAATTAATATTTGGTTTATTTTAATTACAAATTTCACACAAGGGGAAGAAGGGGAAACTGGTGACAAAGTCCCTGTCATGATTTATACCACAGTTGTAATGTTACGGGAATACACTGTTCTGGAGTCCTGGATATTCTGAACCACATCTTTCGTAGCTTTAGCCAAAATTTGGTCTAGCAGTGAACCAGAAAATGATTTATGTAATACCAAAATCCCAAAAAAGGTTTTTAATATACTATTTCTTTTGCTAAATTAGTTAAAACCATTTTAGTTCAGCTGATTTGTGGATTCGAGGCTCCAACATGATGGTAACATGTCTCCTACAATTTACAATGTGATTTAAATAAATAAAATCAAATTACTGTCAAATTACAGTTAGCTCCTTGTCATCAGTATCTAGTGTTGGTAGCTGGTTAGGCCTCTTGACCGACACACAACAGTTAGCTCCTTGTCACCAGTATCTGGTGTTGGTAGCTGGTTAGGCCTTATGACCAACACACAACAGTTAGCTCATTGTCACCAGTATGTAGTGTTGGTAGCTGGTTAGGCCTCCTGACCAACACACAACAGGTAGCTCCTTGTGACTAGTATGTAGTGTTGGTAGCTTGTTAGGCCTCTTGACCAACACACAACAGTTAGCTCCTTGTCACCAGTATCTGGTGTTGGCAGCTGGTGAGGCTTCTTGACCAACACACAACAGTTAGCTCCTTGTCACCAGTATGTGGTGTTGGTAGCTTGTTAGGCCTCATGACCGACACACAACAGTTAGCTCCTTGTCACTAGTATGTAGTGTTGGTAGCTTGTTAGGCCTCATGACCAACACACGACAGTTAGCTCCTTGTCACCAGTATGTAGTGTTGGTAGCTGGCTAGGCCTCATGACCGACACACAACAGTTAGCTCCTTGTTACTAGTATGTAGTGTTGGTAGCTGGTGAGGCTTCTTGACCAACACACAACAGTTAGCTCCTTGTCACCAGTATCTAGTGTTGGTAACTTGTTAGGCCTCTTGACCAACACACAACAGTTAACACTTTGTCACCAGTATCAAGTCTTGGTAACTTGTTAGGCCTCATTACCAAATGACTGCAATTGTATTTGAAGGTAACTTGTACGTGCCAAATATCATCATGGAAATACAGATAAATTATAACCCAGCTGTTAATTGATGTTCATCATCAAGATAAACTTATCTTGATGTATGGACCTCTAAACCAAGAGAATGTAATATTTTTATGGGAGAAACAAATATTATTAGATGGATGTATCCTGTCAGAACTGTGGTCATGCCGTTTTTGTCTTAATATAAAAATAATACACAAAGTGTGATGTAGTATTGTGGGTTGTAGCTCAACAAAAAAGACATGAAACATTGTTGGAGGGGAAGTATCTATCACTTGTTGAGATCTGACAAATCCTGATATCACATCAGAAGGGCTGCTTCATTACACTGAAAGCCAAGCCAACAAGCATTATTTATTCCAGAATGTGAGGTTTTATTGTCGAGAAAGCAAACAGGTAACGTAATCTGACATGTTACTAAACATACACACAAGATGGTTGAACTCACAGAACAGCACTTGAAAGAAAGGGTTGTACAAGGCAAAAATTGACCCTTTAAACCAGGCACCATCTGGAAGATGTCATGCGATCTAGTTTAGTGACCACTGACTCATTATAACACAAAGTACCGTCATAGTTTGCAGATTTGTAATGTGAGCATCTTAGTATAGAGAATGTCAGCCTTTAAAAAATAATCTTGTAAAAATATAAGATGCCCCTTCAAAAAATTTGTTACTACATTTTGTATTAGAAAAGTCATTCCTGAAAGTTTATTTTTGATGGTTAAAATTTGTATTCAGAGTTCAGAACTTCACAGGTACTTTTTCTTCACAGATTTCTCGATTAAAAATCACTTATCACCTGGTTTTATATGTCAAAAAACTAGGGGTGTAATTTCCTGAAAATGGTCCTTCCCCTTGACATCTTACATTCTCTCTCTGTTCCTGATGAGCAGGAAGCAGTACAGAAGTGTTGTAATTACACACAAATTGCCGAAGACAAATTGTTCCTGGCCAGATGTGATGATGAATTCCTCTTCCATCATACCCGTCACTGGGGCCACTTGTTGATTCTGCAGTGGTGCACCAGTTTGTCTATTTCTGTCTTGTACCTTACTCTGAGGGATTGACTTTAAAGCACCTGGCATTTTTAAGTCGGACTAGTCCGCTCTGTTGTCTGGATAATCCTCTACTCAATACTGAAGGGAAAACATTATCAAGTCATTTTCATATTTTGATGTAATGATATATTTAGGCTTTGCAGAGAACAGCTTTCCTAATTGTCAAGGGCTTTTCAGCTTTATGAAAGTTTTCGTTACTAAAGCTTTGGTATTATTTGCGTCCCTGTGCATGTTTGGAAGGTTTATTTGAAGTCTCTGAAACATGTTGATGAACACCCACTATCATTGTCTATGCATTGGTGGCAGTAGTCCTGCCAAGAGCTATTACCATAATGTTTCCCCAAGTTTTTGGTAGACATTCTTCCATGGACTGTTCGCCCAGCAATTAGTAACTGGATAGCTTCCAAAGACCCGGCAAAGGTATGAACTCTGAAATAGCATGTCATTTCTGTCTGGTTCAGGCATCTGCAGAGGTACATACAAATTGTAGACATCGGTGAACACTGAGCTTATATGGCTGGATGTCTTGTCTGCTGTCTGTGTTTAAATGATGCCAAAATCTTGAGCGGCCTGCATCCCGTTGGACTGGTAGTTTGACAGAATAAAAGTGGTCATGGTTTTTAGTAATCTGTCATTATATTTCTTAGAGCTGTTTTTGTCTTTATTTAATTTTAATTACACATGTAGGTGGGCAACATGGGGGAAGTGTTTACCTATGATATCAGTTTTTGAAATCTATAATTATGATCTGTATACAGGATTCATTGTTTATCTGGCACCCATTCTCCTTGCCTTGGATAAATTTAGCTTTTGTCTTCAATTAAGTATACCCGGATGTGTCAGTAACTGCAATATAATAATCCAGTAAAATTGCAAGCGATTTCAAGAATTTTATGTCTCCAGTTGAATAGACATTTGGGTGTATGTTTTCTTCACCTCATCACACCATCAAAGAAAGACAATTACATTGTCATGGGACCAGAAAAAAGGAGAAGTGTCATTTGTTTTATGCTTGATGGGTTATTTGCTGTATATTCAAGAATATTTCTCTTATACCTCGACTCTCAGATTTATGGATGACAGAGCGGAGAAAACAACAAACCACCTGACTGGAGAGAACATCCCATTTGCAAATATACATTACAAACCTATTACCATTGGGAATTGCAGTTTCTGTTCTTTGTCGTTTGTTATCGGCCTCCGTGATATACTTACTTGTGACTGTGTGATTATATAAATCACATATACCTCTGATCTGATTTGTTATCCCATTATTCCTGATGGAAATTTCTATGTAAGTATTATTTATATTTTACATTCGCACAACAGTTACGGAGTGTAGAATGAAAAGTGAGTACAAACCTTTGTGTGAGCAGAATGAGCTGGGAGGGAAATTGCATTCCTACAATAAAGTCATAGAGTATTTTTAATGCTGTCCTCTTGAGTGGTGCCAAGCACTCACAGGTTTCCAAGTGCTTAAAAGCGTTTGTCTTGCTGACAGCAGGGAACGTGTTAAATCACCGCTGGCCATAACAAAGGCACAAAACATGGAACTCTCTCATTAAGCTGCTAATAGATATCTTCCAAGGTGCATCCCAACAAAATGATGCATGAAGGGAGAAAAGTAAGCCTAGATCAGCTCTTCCTGTGACTCTGTAACTGAGCTACGTAAAGAAAGGCAATATTTGATGCTGAGACAGGAATAATCAACTTTGTATATAAGTTGATGTGGTTAACATAGTGGGCCAAATGACTTTAACTACCATCTTGTTCTGATAATTTGGAAAACATGGAAAAGACAACAAAATACAGCATTCCGGTTGAAAGGTGCATCTAATACATGTATAATTTATATGTAAAACAAGGGGTATAAAAGTAGATATTACTGTCAAATATCCTAGAAATTTTAGTTGTTTTCTTTAAAGCGCAATGTAAAACATGTTTAAGGCAATGTGCCCTTCATTAAACATTAAAGTGTACACCTATCTTTTACTTTCTTTCCTTACATAGTATAAGCATATTACAATTTTTAATATAGGTTTTGATCAGTTTAGAATGTTTCTTTCTAATACTCTGAGTCATGGTAATTAACCTTGACCTTTCATGACCCTTTCGCAGTGGCGATGACCATTCTCAGAGTCGTGTATCACACTGAGACGGTATGTGGTAGGATACTGGCATATCGATTAACTGTGATATTGGTAATTGATAGTATTTGCCTTTTGGGAACCAATCTATAAGACATCTGATATGTATGAGTAGCTCGCTTATGATAAATGCCATGTTAGCGTAATGATAGAGGAAAAAGACCAAAACAGATCAGAGTAAATATACATATACAACCTTGTTTATTATAGAGTTGATAGAAACATGTTTGAGAATATGTAGGCATACTGTATGTCTACACTGAGACTTTCAAGAAGACTGGGAAGACCTTTTGTTTTGTGTTTTTTTTTCAAGAAGCTCTTGCTATGATATCAGTGAATAGATAAGGCAAAAGGAGCACTGTTCCCGAGACATTTATGAAAGTTAACTACTAATGTGTGCTTAGTTACATGTGAAGAATTTTGCAAAGACTTTGTAAATGTTACCAAGAAGAGTAATTGATAAATATCAAGAGAATCTAGATTGTTGCGCTAACTTTAAACCATTTTACCAAGTATGAATGCTTCTATTGTAAGCCTTGAAGGATCCTGTGGAAACCTAAGTTCTGTCATTTACACCATTCAAGAGCACTTTTTGGTTTTATTCCAGTTAAATTACCTGAGCCACTGACATGATGTTTGCTTGATTGAAAAGAACATCAGGAATGTGTTCACATCACCTCAGTTAACAGTAAGCTGTACAAGATAATTTTAGATTTTTTGATCATAAGCTGTTAAATAGTGTTTTGCCTGATACAAAAAAAGTGTTTTTTGCACCATTGTCTACATGCTTTTCTGTAAGGCATTTTTTGCGTGAAAAATTTGAATGTAAAAAATTCAATCTAGTTTCCTCATGGATCTCGAACAGCTCTTTAAACGCAAGTGCAGTGAGGTGCATTTAATCATTTTACAGCGTCAGACATGCTGGACAGTTTCTGGGATTAATTTATTTTGTTGTTTCAGAACTGTTTTGCATTTGGCTCTAGTATGTTACTTTATTTGGCATCTATGTTTCATCCATTTAGAGGAATGAAAGGCCCTCACCAATCAATACAGTATGGCCCATTTAACAGTTAAAAAAATAGAATGATCATCTTCCACAGTCCTTCCTGTTGTTGGATGGGCATATCAAAACTTAGGTGTTTAAATGTGATAGGTACGCAATTCACAATGTTCTGCATCTGTTTCATAAACAAGTAATCTGGACTGTTTACTCATCAGCTGAAACAAGCACCAGCTTGTTATGGGTTACCACCTCTGCAGGTACATGTGTGGTGTGTATTTAAAGGAAAAGCCGTCTCAAGATCTGTTACGTATTATTGAAAAGGAGCATATTGTTTACTGTTTGCCAAATGTGTTTCTTCCTGTCACCAGCATCAGGTTTTGAAATTATAAGCCTATGTATACAAGAGACCAGAATATTTTTGGTCAAAGTGATTGTCTCAGTTTTCAGTCATATGCACTATCGAATTTTAACACAGATCGACCATTTCTTGTTTTTTAATATTTGCCCCCAACTCATTTGATTTACTGTAAAACTTCAACCTTTTCACATATTTGTAACATGTTTATTCAAGCAAATTCTTGGGCTATTTAAGTTTATGTACACTGATAAAATTAGTTTTTTGTGAAGCCTTGAAATTGGCCAACCCACCAACGTAGTTTTGTCCCCAAAATCAAATTGAAAAGATGCATAAATCACACTGAAAGTGGATCTTTCATATGTGAAAAGGTTGAACTGCTGTACCTGGAGCATCAGGGAGCTCACACTCATTGGTGATAACCCACTGTCACAGTGACACTGTCTCCATCAACTTTCCAAGACAGAATTTGATGGTGTTTATCTCCCTTGTGATATTCTTTTGTTTAGGATTATAAACATCATCTTTATTTTATGTTCAAACATTTTCGATTCAGGCATAGTTGTTTTGTTTATGGAATAGTTTTCTTTTGCTATAAATGAAAATCCTGCAATAAGATTTTTTTATCATCTCATTTTCTATTTTATATAACGGGATGCATTTAAACTTGGATTCTAGAGAGAGCAAACATGCCTTGAGACATGTATGGTGATCATCTCTTATAAGATAGCAACAGAAGAAAGAAGAACAGTGCACATGGTGTAAGGCTTGTAACGATAGCTCTTATCTCACAAATGGTTTGTTATTGTACACATGAGATAAGCAGTAGTATCTTTCGTGATTTATTTGCAATACATTCTTTGTTCACTTGATACAAACCTGTTTATCCTGCATAGCTAGTTCCTCCTCCTGAGTTCAGTAGAAATGAGACGCAGGTGCGTCAGTGTTTCTTGTTCACGCCTATCAAGTTTACTTGGGCTGATGGGTTAGTCTTGGGATCAGCTGCTAGTATGTCTTAAGGTAATAAACAGTCTCTGGCCAATTTTGTGTGCTAGGGCTGCAGAGCACATGATGTTGGCGTGTTTTGTCATCAGGCTGATGCCACTGGAATGCTAAGAAAGGTCCAAAACGTGTTGATCTACAAATTCTTGTGATATTGCTGAAAAAAATACGCTATTGACATTCCATAGCAGCTGAAAACGTTAACAAATTGGCAATTGGGAGCAAAAAAAAAAAAAAGGAAAAAAATATAACAGCAGAATTTCACGTTAAGAATGTGAGCTAGCCATAGTTGTAGTAAATTGTGTATTATTTTCCTTGTGCTATATGTGTTTGTGTTTAGGCTTTAAGAATGCAACTTCAATCCATCACTATTAGCCTCCTCATTGGATGTGATTTTATTTGACAGAATTATAATGAAGAATCAAGTATCAATTTTTTGGCCATTCACTGTAAATGTTTTTTTCTCCATGTTTAATGGAACAACTGCTCAATTCTTCCAATAGACCCTGGAACTTCCATTTTATTGTATGAATTGATGCATATATTTTTATACAATGAGTTGAAAAGCAGAAGTGATGTTGATCTGCCAAGTACAACAGCTGAAGCTGTTGTGTCATTCATTTATTGATAATGCAAATTAGATTCACAAAAATATGGCCTTTCCAGTAGCCCTCAAATTTTTAATCATTGCCCTGTGCTGTTTTGCACTGGAGGAATGTAGTCATAAAGTATTTAGATACCTTTTTACATTCTAATGTGTTGCTTTCCAGGAGAAATGTGAAACATGGTTCCTGCTAATGTTGCTCCAGAAGGGCGGTATCTAAAGTACTTTTGTAACAGGTTTAGCAATGCTTTTCTCTCTCTGTGCCTCTGTAGATTATAAAGATATACAGTTTGCATATGTTACTTCTGTGAGGGCCATAATTTGATGGGGAACATGGATTTTTTCTGAACTTACTGAGAATAACAACCTTGATACACTAAAGCAAACACACCTGTTTATTATTAGGGAACTGTTAGAACCATAAACCGTGTACCACACAGCAAGACTGACATGCTATCCTTAACACTTCCTGTGCACCAGTTAAAGGCAACCCTTACTACATTTTAATACATACACACATCAATATGACTGTTCTGGACATGAAATTATTTTAGTAAAATTGGAGAAGCTTTGAGGAATCTTTTCAAAAGACCATCCTGTAAGAGTTTACAAAAGTCAAAGGTCAAAAAGGTGGTAAAAGCACAGAATATGAAGTAAAGTTGGGCCATTTTGACAATGTCTTAGATAAACGTACACATGGAGGGCGCTGTGGGCATTAAGTTTATGAAGAATTTTGTTTTACACTATTTGATTGTTTGGAATGGGATAGAAAAGTACAAAGTTGTGTACAAATTCTTGAATTTTTGGTCTGGATTTTGACAGCTTATATTCTCAGTTGATATCTTCTGACTGTATGCGGCCTAAACTTTTTAGAAGCAGGTAAGGGAAATAAAATATTACTTCCTATCTTCCATACAAACCTTAAAACATTAAAAGATTAGCAGAGCTCTCAGATTAAGACAGACTTAAAAGTAATCAAGTGATACTGTAAATTTTAGATCGACTATACTGTAATAACTACCTCATTGTGTGTTAATATCAGATTTTACTGGGATCAGAAGGAATCTCTTTGATCTTACTTTTGTCAAACCTAGACTTCTCCGTGGGAGACAAGCCTAAAGAGAATAGTTCCTCTATCTTCTTGTCTCGGTATTAATTATATATATATATATCATTACTGCTCTACTGCACATTTTTTATCTTTTACCCATCATACTCACTGAGAAGTGCATCTTGACATCTGAGGGTTTTGCACGTGTGTTTGGCATCTTCAGACTAAGTCCTGTGACGTGGAACTTGCTTCTTTGGCAGAAAGCACTTATCCAGCTGCCGATCAGCTTTTCTGTTTCATCAGTTATTTGTAGTTGGCTGAAACTTTATTTCCTTGGCCTTAACAGATGTACCTGCTTCCCTTAGAGGTCACAACATCTTTTAATGCATATTCCTGGTAGAGTCTTGTAGATTCATATCCAGAGAAGATTTGGATGCTATCAATGATGCAGAGATTTTTTCTTCTCTTTAAAATACCACAACTGCTTATATCTACACCACATGAATTGTAATTATCGATAATTATTTCCTTGAGGACATGTGGTGATAGATGCTAAAATGCTCATGCTTTATATACATGAGGTTTGAACTTGTACTCACTGGGTGATCCACTTTTTAGAAACATATATACAACAGTAGAAAGAAAAACGTCTGATAACTTGGCAGGATATTTTTGTAATCAACATGTTTTTTTATGTAAACAAATCATACCTTTAGGCTGGAGCTTTTTTGTCCACTATGCAGTAAACCCAGCTCAACCATTTAAAGATTTCTTTATGGGTTTAGGTGACCAGCAATAAATGAAATCTAATCAATCTAATCATTTGTAACAAGGTGGAGAGGTAATGTACTGTCTTAGTAACCAAAACACTGTGGCTTTTAGGATTAGAGTATGCATTCCCACAGTTGATGTACACTTTTTGGTTTCTTAGTCATTAGTGGTAGGTGTATTAAACACTCCATTCTCTAGATTTCATTATCTGCTGTATATCTTTGTTTTTCGTTTTAGTTATTAAACACTCCATTCCCTACATTTCATTATCTACTGTACACCTTTGTTTTTCGTTGTAGTTATTAAACACTCCATTCCCTACATTTCATTATCTACTGTACACCTTTGTTTTTTGTTGTAGTTATTAAACACTCCATTCTCTACATTTCATTATCTACTGTATATCTTTGTTTTTCGTTGTAGTTATTAAACACTCCATTCTCTACATTTCATTATCTACTGTACACCTTTGTTTTTCGTTGTAGTTATTAAACACTCCATTCCCTACATTTCATTATCTGCTGTATATCTTTGTTTTTCGTTGTAGTTATTAAACACTCCATTCTCTACATTTCATTATCTACTGTACACCTTTGTTTTTCGTTGTAGTTATTAAACACTCCATTCTCTACATTTCATTGTCTACTGTATATCTTTGTTTTTCGTTGTAGTTAGTACACACTCCATTCTCTACATTTCATTGTCTACTGTACATCATTATTTTTTGTTGTAGTTATTAAACACTCCATTCTCTACATTTCATTATCTACTGTATATCTTTGTTTTTCGTTGTAGTTATTAAACACTCCATTCCCTACATTTCATTATCTACTGTACATCATTGTTTTTCAAAGCGTTTCATGAAGCCGTTCTATTTTTCTCTCCACAGTGGAATATTTCTGACTTTTTCTATCAAAATCAACAAAAAATACAGAAGGAGTTGAAGGAGACTTCGCCTGAGAGTGAGAAAATTTCCATGGATCCATTTGATGGACTGTGGATGTGCTTATTCATGAAGATCGGTGATCTGTGTGTTGACTCGAGGCCAGCTGTCCGGAAAAGCGCCGGTCAGACGCTGTTTTCTACAATATCAGCTCATGGCATTCTGCTGCAAAAAGCAACCTGGAAAGATGTTCTGTGGAAGGTTTGTAAATATTTGTCTTTGCTTGCTAATCACGATGGGTTGGTATGTTGGCTGTCTTCTGTTTTAACAGACAACAGCATCTAAATGAGCTAGGATGTAACGGAAATTGTGATTGTATTCATTGTGACTTATGATCGTTTTGCTTCTGTAGTAACATATGTGTGAACCTTCTTGTTAAGTTTATTTATTTATTTATTTGATTGATGTTATTATGTCGTATTTAAGAATATTTCACTTATGAAATGCTGAAGCCAATGTGTCAGTTGGACTTGAACTCTCAGCTGTATTGCAACTGTATTGGTGAGTCTCCTGAGTCATTGTGTTGTGCCAGCACACTAACCAGTTGGCCTTGAAGATGACAAATGTTGATGATAAGATTAAATAACCTAATTGTTTATGTGATGTTGTTTATGTGGCAATAAGGAACAACATGTGGTTGTAAGCAATTCTACACTTGTTATCTAAAACAATGTGCTGGTTTATAGGAGTTGTCTCCTTGCTTAAAAATGATGTCGCGAAACAATTATCTCACATTTAAATCGGTTAAAGTCATGTTTCTTGTTCAAGAAAAAAACAAAAATGTATGTTCATAAATCAGGGATTTTAATTTGGAACTTCAAGAGGAATAATCAAGAGAATGATTTTAGTTTGATGGGCTACTTGCATAACTGATATTGCTTACTTGAAACACACCTGTGACTGCTTGTTCCCATTATACATCAGAAAACCTGCTCACTATACACGATCTTCAGTGGCTGAAACATAGAGTTGTTTAAATATTACGTACACTTTGGCTATATGGTGTACATATATGTGCATACATTGGGTGCTAAAGAGTAGAATGATGTGCACCCATACATATTGTGCACAATTACCAGTTAGTGCACAATTACCATTTAGTGCACATGCTCTGCTTGAATGGTTTTTCTTGATGTCACTTGAAACAATATGACATTTGTGGAAAATATAAATTTTTATGTTTACAAAGGAACCATAATAGACATTGTCTCCTGTAGCTCGTTGTGAAAATCACACTTCCGTTTTACTTGTTCGTTTGATTTGTTAAATACGAAATGTAGAGGAGTGGGATCATCATGACACCGCATTTACAGTATTCAACCCTGTTGTTACACAGGACTGTTAAAACAGAATAATTCATGACTTTGTTTGTTCCTCAAATTAGGTGCTATTCCCATTGTTGGAGCGGGTAAAGGAGCTATCCAGCCAGGCATCATCATGTAAGGATGATGCCACGACAGGAAACATTTTGATCCACCATTCACGAGACACTGCGGAGAAACAATGGGCTGAAACCAGAGTTCTGACACTAGCAGGAGTTGCTCGAACATTCAACTCCAAGAGGAAAATTTTACAGCCAATAGGTGAGAGATTGGTTTGTTTTCCTCATTCATTGTGTTCATTTCTTACTGTTTTACTTCAGTTTTAATAATCATAACCACAGAGTAAGTTGTGTTTTGTCAGAGTAATTTCATTGTCATAAAGTAATGTCATCATCAGGCTATCGTGGGATTATAACTAACAAATAAGTAGTGCTCATCTTCCCGTGCTGCCTGCCCTGTGTTATTTATGGTAAGCATGTCTGAAATTTCTGCTTAGCCTTGAGATTGTGCATGTTAGTGACGGCTTGAGCATATTTTCTGGATGTAACCAATTAAGAGCTGAGAATTTCTGTTAACACAAATAGTTTTACATGGAGCCTTTTAGTTAAATTCTTGGTGGAGTGGTGCTTTAAGTGAACGACCAAAGTGTTTAGCGCTGCATTTAGGGAAGAAATTGTTAATTGTCAGTGGCACAGACACAGTTAAACAGACTGAGAATGTAGGGTCATTAGCCTTCTGGCAGTGACATTAAGCACTCTCCATTTAATAGTTATTCTGCACAAATATTGATTACTTCTTAATTTTTGAAAATATTACAATATTGCAATAGATTCAGAATGTCACGAAAAAAACCCATATCATCTTGTCATATACATTATTTGTCATGTGTTATCTGTTCAATTCACATAATATCCTCTGTCATGTCATAGGTGAGCACTGTTTTTCATTTGCGCCAAGTTTTTGCTTTCGTGTCATTCACGGCCATAAGCCAGTTTTTTGTAAGCCGGAAAATAAAGCAGTTTAGAACTGCATCCAATCATAGAATCTTGAAATATTTTTCATTTTGTCCGGATACTATATTTATCTGCTTGTTATTTGAGATTGCAAAACTTGCTAATGAGCTGCATCATGCAAACATTATTAAACTGAAGCCATAATCATTTGTTTTGGGAATATATCACTGGGGGGCAGCTGTGTAATGATGTGTGTGAATTATACTTACATGTTTAGGAGTTCCATCTTCAGTATGATAGTCCAGGTTATTGCCTGTGTATAGAAATACTCTTAAAGGGGTTTTGTACACCCCATTGCAAACTCGGATATCCTCACAGATTCTGTATCACATGTATGTTGGTTACAGTTCACATTTTTGTATGGCTTTGGTTTTTCTCTGGTCTGTACATGATTAGTGTGACAGAATGCTGACCAGACAGGGGCATATTTTAGTACTATTGATTTCACACCAGCTAATCCTGATTTGATGACAAAAAGTCTCTAGCCGATCTTTAGACCTGCCTCTGGCCATGGTCATATTACTGCCCAGATTAGCACCATAATTCAAAAGATTTGTTTCTTTGCTTTACAGAATTTTACTCTTAAATCATCTGTGGTGCCTCTGTGGCCTTAGCATCAGCTAAGGAAATTCAGCTGTGGTTACCAAAGAATGTTTAGCAAGTGACCTATATTTGGCGTAATCATTTATTAGACAAATAAATTGCACTTTACCATTTCTGGTAATCACAATCATTCCTTGATCAAGAGAAACAGATTCAGTTCCATTTTAGGTGATGCTTAAGGCCACAAACGGCAGCTGTGATGCTTTTCACTTGACATTCATTGGTCAGCCAGATGTCAGTATACTGTGAGTGGGTGGGTGGGACATGACATTCAGCATAAGTGGGAGAAGCCATTAGTATTAGTCGGCCAGATGTCAGTATAGTGTGAGTGGGTGGATGGGACATGACATTCAGCATAAGTGGGAGAAGCCATTGGCGCTGGTCGGCCAGATGTCAGTAAAGTGTGAGTGGGTGGGTGGGACATGACATTCAGCCTAAGTGGGAGAAGCCATTAGCATTGGTCGGCCAGATGTCAACATACTGTTAATGGGTGGGTGGGACATGACATTCAGCATAAGTGGGAGAGGCCATTAGCATTGGTCGGCCAGATGTCAGTATAGTGTGAGTGGGTGGATGGGACATGACATTCAGCCTAAGTGGGAGAAGCCATTAGTATTGGTCAGCCAGATGTCAGTATACTTTGAGTGGGTGGGTGGGACATGACATTCAGCATAAGTGGAAGAAGCCATTGGCGCTGGTCAGCCAGATGTCAGTATACTTTGAGTGGGTGGGTGGGACATAACATTCAGCGTAAGTGGGAGAAGCCATTAGCATTGGTCGGCCAGATGTCAGTATAGTGTGAGTGGGTGGGTGGGACATGACATTAAGCATAAGTGGAAGAAGCCATTGGCGCTGGTCAGCCAGATGTCAGTATACTGTGAGTGGGTGGGTGGGACATGACATTCAGCATAAGTGGAAGAAGCCATTGGCGCTGGTCAGCCAGATGTCAGTATACTTTGAGTGGGTGGGTGGGACATGACATTCAGCCTAAGTGGGAGAAGCCATTAGCATTGGTCGGCCAGATGTCAGTATAGTGTGAGTGGGTGGATGGGACATGACATTAAGCATAAGTGGAAGAAGCCATTGGCGCTGGTCAGCCAGATGTCAGTATACTGTGAGTGGGTGGGTGGGACATGACATTCAGCATAAGTGGGAGAAGCCATTAGTATTGGTCGGCCAGATGTCAGTATACTGTGAGTGGGTGGGTGGGACATGACATTCAGCATAAGTGGAAGAAGCCATTGGCGCTGGTCGGCCAGATGTCAGTATAGTGTGAGTGGGTTGGTGGGACATGACATTCAGCCTAAGTGGGAGAAGCCATTAGCATTGGTCGGCCAGATGTCAGTATAGTGTGAGTGGGTAGGTGGGACATGACATTCAGCCTAAGTGGGAGAAGCCATTAGCATTGGTCGGCCAGATGTCAGTATAGTGTGAGTGGGTGGGTGGGACATGACATTCAGCATAAGTGGGAGAAGCCATTACCATTGGTCAGCCAGATGTCAGTATACTGTGAGTGGGTGGGTGGGACATGACATTCAGCATAAGTGGAAGAAGCCATTGGCGCTGGTCAGCCAGATGTCAGTATACTGTGAGTGGGTGGGTGGGGCATGACATTCAGCATAAGTGGGAGAAGCCATTAGTATTGGTCGGCCAGATGTCAGTATAGTGTGAGTGGGTGGATGGGACATGACATTCAGACTAAGTGGGAGAAGCCATTAGCATTGGTCGGCCAGATGTCAGTATACTGTGAGTGGGTGGATGGGACATGACATTCAGCCTAAGTGGGAGAAGCCATTAGCATTGGTCGGCCAGATGTCAGTATACTGTGAGTGGGTGGGTGGGACATGACATTCAGCCTAAGTGGGAGAAGCCATTAGTATTGGTCGGCCAGATGTCAGTATAGTGTGAGTGGGTGGATGGGACATGACATTCAGCATAAGTGGGAGAAGCCATTGGCGCTGGTCGGCCAGATGTCAGTATAGTGTGAGTGGGTTGGTGGGACATGACATTCAGCCTAAGTGGGAGAAGCCATTAGCATTGGTCGGCCAGATGTCAACATACTGTTAATGGGTGGGTGGGACATGACATTCAGCATAAGTGGGAGAGGCCATTAGCATTGGTCGGCCAGATGTCAGTATAGTGTGAGTGGGTGGATGGGACATGACATTCAGCCTAAGTGGGAGAAGCCATTAGTATTGGTCAGCCAGATGTCAGTATACTTTGAGTGGGTGGGTGGGACATGACATTCAGCATAAGTGGAAGAAACCATTGGCGCTGGTCAGCCAGATGTCAGTATACTTTGAGTGGGTGGGTGGGACATGACATTCAGCATAAGTGGGAGAAGCCATTAGCATTGGTCGGCCAGATGTCAGTATAGTGTGAGTGGGTGGGTGGGACATGACATTAAGCATAAGTGGAAGAAGCCATTAGTATTGGTCAGCCAGATGTCAGTATACTGTGAGTGGGTGGGTGGGACATGACATTCAGCATAAGTGGAAGAAGCCATTGGCGCTGGTCAGCCAAATGTCAGTATACTTTGAGTGGGTGGGTGGGACATGACATTCAGCCTAAGTGGGAGAAGCCATTAGCAGTGGTCAGCCAGATGTCAGTATAGTGTGAGTGGGTGGATGGGACATGACATTAAGCATAAGTGGTAGAAGCCATTGGCGCTGGTCAGCCAGATGTCAGTATACTGTGAGTGGGTGGGTGGGACATGACATTCAGCATAAGTGGGAGAAGCCATTAGTATTGGTCGGCCAGATGTCAGTATAGTGTGAGTGGGTGGGTGGGACATGACATTCAGCATAAGTGGAAGAAGCCATTGGCGCTGGTCGGCCAGATGTCAGTATAGTGTGAGTGGGTTGGTGGGACATGACATTCAGCCTAAGTGGGAGAAGCCATTAGCATTGGTCGGCCAGATGTCAGTATAGTGTGAGTGGGTGGGTGGGACATGACATTCAGCATAAGTGGGAGAAGCCATTGGCGCTGGTCAGCCAGATGTCAGTATACTGTGAGTGGGTGGGTGGGACATGACATTCAGCATAAGTGGAAGAAGCCATTGGCCCTGGTCGGCTAGATGTCAGTATAGTGTGAGTGGGTGGGTGGGACATGACATTCAGCATAAGTGGGAGAAGCCATTAGTATTGGTCGGCCAGATGTCAGTATATTGTGAGTGGGTGGGTGGGACATGACATTCAGCATAAGTGTGAGAAGCCATTAGCATTGGTCGGCCAGATGTCAGTATAGTGTGAGTGGGTGGATGGGACATGACATTCAGCCTAAGTGGGAGAAGCCATTAGCGCTGTTCAGATAGATATCTGCTTAGCCTTGATTGGCTGGGTGGGACATGACATTCAGCATAAGTGGAAGAATCCATTAGCATTTGTCAGCCAGATGACAGTATACTTTGAGTGGGTGGGTGAAACATGAAATTTAGCATAGGTGGGAGAAGCCATTGGCACAGGTCAGCCAGATGTCAGTATACTTTGAGTGGGTGGGTGGGACATGACATTCAGCATAAGTGGGAGAAGCCATTAGCATTTGTCAGCCAGATGACAGTATACTGTGAGTGGGTGGGCGAAACATGAAATTTAGCATAGGTGGGAGAAGCCATTGGCACTGGTCAGCCAGATGTCAGTATACTTTGAGTGGGTGGGTGGGACATGACATTCAGCCTAAGTGGGAGAAGCCATTAGCATTGGTCGGCCAGATGTCAGTATAGTGTGAGTGGGTGGATGGGACATGACATTCAGCCTAAGTGGGAGAAGCCATTAGCGCTGTTCAGATAGATATCTGCTTAGCCTTGATTGGCTGGGTGGGACATGACATTCAGCATAAGTGGAAGAATCCATTAGCATTTGTCAGCCAGATGACAGTATACTTTGAGTGGGTGGGTGAAACATGAAATTTAGCATAGGTGGGAGAAGCCATTGGCACTGGTCAGCCAGATGTCAGTATACTTTGAGTGGGTGGGTGGGACATGACATTCAGCATAAGTGGGAGAAGCCATTAGCATTTGTCAGCAAGATGACAGTATACTGTGAGTGGGTGGGTGAAACATGAAATTTAGCATAGGTGGGAGAAGCCATTGGCACTGGTCAGCCAGATGTCAGTATACTTTGAGTGGATGGGTGGGACATGACATTCAGCATAAGTGGGAGAAGCCATTAGCATTTGTCAGCCAGATGACAGTATACTGTGAGTGGGTGGGTGGGACATGACATTCAGCATAAGTGGGAGAAGCCATTAGCATTGGTCAGCCAGATGTCAGTATACTGTGAGTGGGTGGGTGGGCTCATCACACTTAGCATAAGCCATTAGCGCTGTTCAGATAGATATCTGCTTAACCTTGAGTGGCTGGATGGGACATGACATTCAGCATAAGTGGAAGAAGCCATTAGCAGTGGTCAGCCAGATGACAGTATACTGTGAATGGGTGAGTGGGGACATGACATTCAACATAAGTGGGAGAAGCCATTAGCAGTGGTCAGCCAGATAACAGTATACTGTGAATGGGTGGGTGGGTGGGTGGGCTCATCACACTTAGCATAAGTGGAGAAGCCATTAGCATTGGCCAGCCAGATGTCAGTGCACTGTGAGTGGGTGGGTGGGACATGACATTCAGCATAATGGGGGAAAGCCATTAGCAGTGGTCAGAGAGATGTCAACATACTGTTAATGGGTGGATGGGACATGACATTCAGCGTAAGTGGGAGAAGCCATTAGCATTGGTCGGCCAGATGTCAGTATACTGTGAATATGTGGGTGGGTTCATGACATTCAGCATAAGTGGGAGAAGCCATTAGCAGTGGTCGGCCAGATGTCTATATACTCTTAATGGGTGGGTGGGACATGACATTCAGCGTAAGTGGGAGAAGTTATTAGCAGTGGTCAGCTAGATGTCAGTATACTGTGAATATGTGGGTGGGTTCATGACATTCAGCCTAAGTGGGAGAAGCCATTAGCAGTGGTCAGCCAAATGTCTATATACTGTTAATGGGTGGGTGGGACATGACATTCAGCATAAGTGGGAGAAGCCATTAGCAGTGGTCAGCCAGATGTCAGTATACTGTGAATATGTGGGTGGGTTCATGACATTCAGCCTAAGTGGGAGAAGCCATTAGCAGTGGTCAGCCAAATGTCTACATACTGTTAATGGGTGGGTGGGATATGACATTCAGCATAAATGGGAGAAGCCATTAGTATTGGTCAGTCAGATGTTAGTATACTGTGAGTGGGTGGGTGGGACATGACATTCAGCCTAATTGGGAGAAGCCATTAGCAGTGGTCAGCCAAATGTCTACATACTGTTAATGGGTGGGTGGGACATGACATTCAGCATAAGAGGGAGAAGCCATTAGTACTGGTCAGCCAGATGTCAACATACTGTTAATGAGTGGATGGGACATGACATTCAGCATAAGTGGGATAAGCCATTAGCATTGGTCGGCCAGATGTCAACATACTGTTAATGAGTGGGTGGGACATGACATTCAGCATAAGTGGGAGAAGCCATTATAACTGGTCAGTCTGATGTCAGTATACTGTGAATGGGGTTGATAGACATGATGTGGCAGAAATAATGCAGTAAGTAATGTTTGACCCAGGTGAGGTCATGAATTCTTGGCATGAAACAACAGCTGCCATTAAATAAGATGTGTATATGCATGGTTAAACCAATGCAATAGAAGGTAAACACATTTGTAGCTGAACAATATGCACCTTGTTTAACATCCTGAAATAAAAATACGAATTTAAAAATGTCACCTAAATGCTGACTTTTTTGTGTCATTGTACAGTTAACGACAAAGATTCAGGTTTTCGGTTAGTAGTATTTCATGGACTTTCAGTCTATACCTACAAATGTGAGGGAAGTGTCAAAGTGTTGGAGGTGCATAGTGCTGCCCAGGTGAAACATCTTACAATAATTATTGCCAGACATGATAGTCAGCCTGTAGTGACTATACACGTGTGTGAAGCATGCCAACAAATCTCATGTCCAATGCTTTTGTCACTATCCTGTAGGAGGATAACATACACATTACCATTGTGCATTCTTGGTACACTTACAGATCTTAATAGGCTGACAAAGAGCATTTGTAACTGCCAATATTCTGCTGCCATTCATTGTATGATGTATGACTTGCTACATTTATGGACTCAGATTTGACTTACACTGCTTGTGGGGTATGGTCAACAATGGTTGTGCGTCCATTTGTGACATCCATTGTTCTTTGAAAACCGCATCAATATGGTGCAAGTACATTTGTACTTGTGCACATTATACATATTCCACATCAAAATTCTAGTGTCTAGTGTACATCTTTATTTCAAATATGTTGTACATGTTCACACTTTTATAAAGAAAATATAAATATTTCAGTTGGAGGAATTGAAATCTTGTAAATATCATCATGCACTGTTAAAATCAATGACAGTTGTTTTCGTGGTAAGTATAGCATTGTGAAAAACAGTAGGCGGCATGTATGGCCATTGCAGTAGCTGTAGATGTATCCAAACCCCTCAGACACTTAATGTCTGCTGCCTGAGTTTACAGTTGCTGTTTTTTTTTTTTTTTTTTTTTTTTTTTGTTTTATTCCTCTGGACTTATCTACATTTCTTCACCATGTCTTAGTTTATCATTTGGAACATCATCAAAGTGGAGGCTTTTACCAGTTTGGGAAAAGTATTGGTGGCATGAATTTCCACAGAGCTGATGAGAATGTGAGACTGTTGAAGTGTGACCCATTCATCAGCTAAGTTCCCGATCAACTCTCCTGCTTTGGAGGAGAGATGAGTGTGGACTGTATGGAGGGTGTATCCAGTATCTATTCTTCTAATGCAGCTCTTTGTTTCTGAAATATTTCCTGAGACTCAGCTGTGTCTAGATAACGAGCAACATGAAATCCCAATATGAGAAATGTAGTCATAATATGCTGGTGATTTTTTTTTTTTTCAAATTACTTATGATGATAAAATAGTTGTGTATATAAAGCAAAACTGTAATTGGGTGCACAGGCTTCGATGAAAGAGAGTTTGCAGTATTCATGACTTGCAGTTTAAGCAACTGTTTTTGTGAATGATTGAATGGGTTATTAACAGAGATTTATGAATCGCTTCTATTTAGTTTACACTCCTTAGCTGCTTGATTTATCTAACTAACCCCTTATAAGTGACAATATATCACACAAATCCCCTCTCCTCTTCCAAATAATCAGAATTCTGTGCAGTAATCATAGATGGGATCAGTTGCACGGGAGATATGTTTGATGATCGTATTGTGTAAAAGGCATTCTGTCTTAATAAGAAATTTCCTAACGAACACATCTACTTAATACTTGATATTGTTACATACATTTTAAGATTCACTGTGTTGTTATGTGTTTTCTTTTCATAACTAAATCAGTGTGTATGCATTCTACTGAGTGCTCAGCCACACTCCAAACTTTCAACATGGTATAATTGTATATGATTTTACATCAGAGGTTTGATGTTGTCTTCATTTTGAACTGGATGACGGGATATAGTTATACATATATTTAATCATCACATCTGGCATGTGTCCCATTAATTCCACAGCTATGCACATGATTTTGTTAATACCTAAGTCATATTGAATTTAAGAACAGGACCATTGGTGAATTCATTGATAATTTATTTTAATTTTACTCTGATACATTGACAAATTGTCTTGTTTTGCAGGCGATTTTCCACGAGCATGGTCCCTTCTCTTGGAGCACATTGAATCGTCAGCACTGTGTCCAAATGCTGAAGTCTCTCTGGCGGCATTGAAAAGTTTCCAAGAAATTCTTCATGTTAAGCATGATTCATGTTAAGCATGATACCAATGAAAGAACTGAAGCAGCCTAATGGCACCTCAAAGCCCATGTTACCTCCCTCTGAAGAGGTGATTTCCCGCTCTGGAGAAACCACTGTGGGTACTGAGATCTCAAAGGATTTGGACATGAACTCTGGCGAAGACTCCGATATCGACATCTCCTTATGGGCGACAGCATGGAGAGTGTGGTTAAATATAGGGGCCAATGTAACAAAGCCACCTGACCAGACATCAGAGGACAAAGTGTATGTGCCCCCACAGCCTTTTCTAACTGCCCTTATCCAAACATTCCCTCCCTTGTTTCATCGAATCCAGAGTCGGTTTGTAGCTGCAGATCTGTCAAAATTCAGTGGAGTTCTGAAAGGGGGCCCTGTCTGTGCCTGTTCATGGGGAGGTGTCTCCGTTCATCATCCCAACCTACCCGGAAATCACTGTCACACCTCTCCAAGAGGCTACGCTCCAGGCCATGGACACAGTTATCAAGGTAAGTTATCTCTGTTCATGTAGAAAAATAATGGTACTATTTTGTACCGACCTTTAATTGACATACTTTCTTCTGGTCAGACATCATATTTGGCTCGTGATCTTTATATCTTCCAAACTGCCTGACATAAATTCAGTGAAACTTTATGCCTTGGTCACAGGTGGGTCTTTCAGTACATATACTCTATACATATTTATTCTTTCTCAGGTCAGCGGTTTTGACAGTATTGCTGGTGATGCTGTCATTAAATATTTATGTACACATTTATATACACATTTCTAGATTATTTATTCTAAAACATTTGTGGTTTTCGAGTTTTTATGAGGTTTGATTCTTTTTAACTGCCTTTAACCATATTGGTCTTTGTGTTTTGTTTTTGAAAATTCCTATCATGTCGAAAAACATTCACTGCCTTGTGGTGTATACATGTTCTTGCCACAATATGGCTGAAACATTGCTGACATGGTGTTAAGCCATAATCATTCATTCATTCAGGTCAGAGGCCAGAGGTCAGACTTGACTTGTATCTCCAAAAATATAGAGCCAAATTCTTTGAAATTTCACTGGTTGGTTCCACAGATTGTGTTTGAGTGGTGTTGTCACAAATGACTTTTAACTTGTCTTGTTTGACTATTAACATGTCTCAAAAGATTTCATATTAAGTGAAAGTTTGCATGTGGAATCAATTGAAGACCCCCACATTTAATTTAATTAAATTATGTACTGTGTTTAATTCAGGTTGTATTGGCTAGATTATGATCGATCATCTGTACCTAGCACAGATGAACTTTCACCTACTTTATCAGGCTCCCAAGGTCATTTTTCTCTTGTAAACAGGTGTCTCCCAAAACTACACATATTTCAATCTTTAAAACTTGTTTTGAAATCAAGGTTTATGTTGTCCAGAGTGGAGGGCTTCATGTTTTTCAAGATATTGTTTCAGGGAAGAGCTTAGTCTGCAACTTAACAATTGTAGACAAAAGTGACTAAGAAAACATTATGTTTTGTGTTTGTTAACAACCTAATGACAGGATGTCTTCTGTCTACAGTGTACACACCTGTTACATGTATGTGAGAGACACGAAGTACACAAGTGCTTGAGTAGTTACAGAAAGGGATGCTAAGTGATAATCGATCAATGTGCTGAAATCCGGCGTAATAATTCTGTAGAATGTAAACAATGCGCTCTTGGATCCTTGTACAGGAGGTAAATGTAGTAGCAAAGAAGTATGGAATGCAGAGCATTAATGCTGGGTAGAGGTCTTCATAATGTTTATTGAGTAAACAACAATGAAAAAAAGAATCAATGGCTCCAGTTCTCAGAGCCAAAAGTTTCCGTGTTGAAAGCAAAAACACTTTTTGAATCAATGTACATATATATTGGAGGGAATTTTGTGTAATTAATCCCTTTGAAGTCCAATAAACGATTGAGTCAGCAAAAGACTGTATTCAGGAGTAATGTGTTTTGTGTAATTTTCACTACACTGAAATGTCAGTTGAAGTTGTGTTTTCACGAAGAAATATTAAAATTTAAACTTTTGTGGAAGTTAAGAAGTCGACAACAGCATAGAGTATTGCCCTAGCACAATTATGGAATACCTCTCTGTTAAATTCACTGAAAAACAGCCTTTAATCCCAGTGTTATGCTTCATACAGCAACAATTCCTTGTCTTTGATCTGCGTTTGTCTTCTGAGGGACAAGACTTCCATACGAAGGATTGGCTAGAAGCCAAACACCATGTAATAGTAGGCCCATTCTCCCCATTGCTGCAAACCCAAGCCTTTGTGTTCCTGTGGAAAAGCTTCTATGGATTGAGAATTCTCTTTGAAATTAAGAATAATGCAGCTGAAAGAATCGTGTATCTAATTTCTGATATTGTCTTGCAGACCTCATGTGGAGTATAAGCAGATGGCCATGATGTCATTAATATAATGGTCTTTGGATTAGTTTTTAATGGAATCACAATGATATTGTTTGAGGCAAGAGAGGCTAACGCTTGATGTTCAGACTATAGTCAGTTAAGAAGCTGTTTCTCAAAGAACTTAGAGCACATAAGGTCATTGAATCTAGCATGGACAACATACATTTGTCAAGATATGTCATAGAGGTTAAGGCAGTGTTATTGCCAAGTCTGTGGATGAAGGGCTGGGAATGAGATGTTTGTTAATTCCAGTCAGCCTTGAGTTGCTTGGACTCCTGTCTATTGCTAAGAGTTGGTCAGTGGCATAAGGGTACCCAGAATCCAGTATTGTCAAAAATATCAGTATGGCAGTCTCCTTGTATTCGGCTCTTCTTGTTGAATGTCACCATTACCACTCCACAGACAGGAAAGCATAAAAGATGTTATATTTTTGTTCAGAATTGGTATGTTTTTTATGGTCAGTGTTTCCAAGAGGAAGCATTACAGAGTAGGTGTAATGAGGGTTTGAATTAACTGGATGCAGTGAAGAGGATGACGCTATAGTCCAGGTGACGGGGTTCAAGTAATGGCTGACAGATGAGTCTAGCTCGTCTCTAAGACCAAAGTAATGTGGCCTTATGGTGATGAATCTGGTGATTCTAGAGAAGCCAGGTGACATTAGGATGTCTGGGACGGGGTGGTGGGGACATTACCGTGACTCGTTATTAGGTTCCTTTCTACGAAAAACATGACTGCAAAGCTGCAGACATATGTAGGGGACAATGTTGGCAAACTCATTTCCTGGACAAAGGGCTGGATAAAGAAAAGTTAACAGCTGAGCCAGTTAATCAGGGCATGATTACATATTGCTTTTGGTGACAAATTGAGTCCGTGTCCGTTATAAATAACGACCATCAGGAAATAGCCACGTCATGTTGACAAATAAAGGCGGCCACGGAAGACGAAGCGACTGCAGGGCCCCTCGGTCACCGTGGTTTTGACAGGAGCACGTGTTAAAGTATCTTCCAAATATCGCTCACTGAGGCATGATCCTTGCTGGTACAACAGGAGATTGAATTCATCATTGCCACACAAAACCTACAGGGATAGAGAAGACTTAGGCTGTGAGACAGTTAACTGACAGATATGCTTATTGGGTTATTAAGGGTGTGTGAGTTTAGATGCCTGTCTATTTGGGCTAATTTGCCAAGTGATCCATGCTGCTTGTAGGGTCATGACCAAAGGGTTACACTGTGGCATGTCATGTATTACAAATATGGCCGTTAAACCCAGGTCCTGGGTGTCAGTTCCGAAGGGTAATGACTAAGTATTCCTGTTTTTGTGCATTCATTTATTCTGGCTGCCACTGTTTGTCACGGCCCATGAAGATTTGATTTCAGCGCTGTAATGGTGTCAAGGGAACTTTCATGATATTTCATTCAGGCATTCTATTTACCTGGGAATGCAAACTACAACAAAAATTACAATTAAACAGTTCAGTATAATGTATTTTTATGACAAAACAAAACATGTTTTGTAAAGTTTGGTTAATTTTGATGACAGTGGGCATAAACAAATTATCCATTTGTGAAATATGTGGTTGAATCTAAACATGTTCTTTAAAGTGCTGGCAAGTTCGATAAGAATTGTTGTAACAACAAATAATAATAATAATAATGTCTTGATTCATCAAAAGGTAGCTCGATCAATTTACAATGAAACTGTTCTTCCCCCAAAACCTTTGCAGAGAAAGTAAGTATATAGGAAACGTACTTCAGAGTCGAATCAAAACAGACATCAATATGTATAAAACAAGATAAAACAGCTTGTAGTATGAAAAGTGAAGCGATATACATTCCTACATACAAAAAGCAACAACACATCCAATAATGCTGTCACCACAGCTGTCCCAACCAGCAGGAAAAGTAAGATAGTGGGAGACAAGAAGTGCCCATATCAAACTTTTTTAATTTCTTTAAATACTAGTAAATAGCAGTGATCAAAAATCTTAAATTTATGGTTGCCTCTGAAATAGCTTGAACTGTTTCTTTTTAAAAAAATGGAATTTAGGTAATCACATTATGGGTTTCTCATCGTCCAAGATAAAGGCACAGTTGGATAAAAGTAGTAACTAGTTCATAAGTGTAGATCAGACATTACACTTACATTGTCTTGTACATAAAAAAACATTTCTAGGCTGCGTGGGGCGGCTCTATTTTACCTGAGTATATTTTGTATTGGAGATATGGGAGAATAGTGTGCTCATGTACATTTCCTATGTAATATATACAGATAACAGACCACAGACTGATTGTTTCATTGTTGTTTTCAGACACGATGATCAAACCTGTTTTACTCTAAAGTATCTCTGACTGTGTGGTAAGGCCTGCCAGTAACCTACGGCTGGTCGTGGATTTCCCCCAGGCTCTGTCTGGTTTCCTCCCACCATAATGCTGGCTGACGTAGTATAACTAAAATATTCTTGAGTACAGTGAAAAACACCAATGAAATAAACAAATAAAGAAATACTCTAAAGTAATTAGGTTTAATTCAGTTGTGTTTTAAGATTTCAATACTCTGACATTGATCTAACATAACACACTCTAAGCTGATCTGATGGTCAAGGCCTCCAGATGTGTTTTGCAGTCATCTCTGATTGTTTGCCAATGTTATAGTCTTATGACACTCCTGGTTTTGGTCATCTGTCATCCGGTTTTGTTGAGCTCTCTGGCTGTATATTTCCTTTTAAGATTCCTATATGTATAGGTAGGTGTAATCTGGCATGGTGAGAATTGAAGTGACAGGCCAAGAGCTTAGGTGGTAGATGCTGACTGCTATGCCACAAATAGATTTAAGCGTCAGTTGTTACCACCAGTTGGGTCTCTTGTCTGCTGATATCATACGCTTATGACAGCTCCTGTTCAACACCTAAACATGAAATTGATAACACAGCAAATCCCCTTGGCTGTCTGGTCCCTAAACACAGTGGACTGGAAATTGCTTTGCCAAGCACAATTACTGTTATTCCTGTTTCACAAATTCTGCTGCTGTACCCCAGCTGCCTTATTCAGTCACATGCTCCCAGTGTCATCCCGTGGCCTAGCTCACATTGGATTGTAGCCAGACTGTGAGATCCTCTTCCCTGGCAGGTAACAACATCAACCGTGAAGGCGACATGGCAACATGGCCTATCGCAGACTATATCCTGCTGGCATCTTTATCCAATTGTGCTGTTTAATTCACATAAAAACTTTTCTCAAAGGTGTTGGTATTTGTCAAAAGCTGAGAAACTCGTCTTGGCAGGTGTTATTGCTGGGATAGGTTAAATCCCCTGTGATACATTTCAGAAGGCTGTTGTCATACATTTCAACCTTTTTTTTTCATAGCACTCCATAGGCTTCCACATTACTAAAATACCACATTATGTAAAATTGAAACTTGTATTTGCATACATTGGGAGGTCTAAAAGGACGATTACAGGATTTGTAATTTTAGTCCCAAATGGTTTACAGCAGAAGAAGTTTGTTGTCTAAAGTAATTGGCCATGTCGGGAGTTATCATCTGGCAGCGGGGATTATGGTGATCATATTTCTAACATGAAAGTTTGCTTATTCAGCATTTTGTGAACAACCTCAATGTCTGGTCAGCTCCTGGAGATTTAAGCATTATTCAGTTGTCAGCATAAATACAGTTATGACGTCATGATAAGAGAAAGTGTATTTGATTGGTGTTTTATGATGTGCTCAAGAATACATTTATTTCTCTTGTGTTATGGTGATCAGTATTGTTGGGGTAGGAAACCATCTGCAGGTTGCTGACACACCTTACCAGCATTAGCTGTGCTTAAACTCATAGCATAACAGAAAGTAAGTTGGAAAATATATAAAAGACCGGCTTGGTATGTATATATACTGTATTCATTGATCATGTATTGCAGTACTTTAACATGAACTATTCACTTAGAGAACGTCCTTGGTATGACAATATAGACATTTTGCAGAGCAGATGACATGGGAAAAAAATGAAATGTTTTTTAAACTGTGATAAATGAAGAAAACATTCTCTAAAATGTTACATTGCATATGACGTTTAAGTTTATGTTTTCTTTTGTATTGCAGGCTGTCAAAACAGGGGGCGATGTTATGCAAAAGATGTATCCGGACTTATTTGAGCAGTTACTCACCTTTGTTGAGTACTCGGTTAAACCACCTCGCTATGGCAACATGGAAACGAAGACGATGGGCGTGGTCAAGGGTCCCTCGGTGCGTTCATATGGAGATGTTCTGTAGTTTTCATGAGTAGCGCTCAAACATTTAAAACATATTCTGTTTTTACATTATACTGAGCATTGGCATCAAATAACCAGGAAAGCAATATTAAAAGGAAATGTTGGGGTGACATCTCAAAGATTACTGCATGAATTGAGCTCACTTTTTGTACACATATAGAGCACAATAGGACGATGTTCCATCGTTTATTCACTGTGTGCATGTTAAATACAGTAAATTACAAAATTGAAAACAAGTATGCCTTCCCCTACAAATTGTTCCAGAAGGTGGTGTCTTTGTATTACTTATAAATGTTTTGTTTTATTTCATTTTGAATGTTATCTCCACATCGAAAACCATTCCTGATTCCATCATGTTCTCTCCACAACATGGCTGAAATATCGCTGACGTGGTGTTAAGCCATAATCATTTATTCACTCCTTTACATGTGCCTCTTTCGGTTCATTGTTTTATTTTTTTATAGGATATACCTTATTTGACATAAAACTTTATCTAGTACCAAGGTTACTCATAACTGATTCAGAGATTTCTTGTTGTTTCGAGGGTTGTTTTTAAAGTAGGATGATATTCGGCTAGAAAAATGTCAGCTTCACCTCCAAAAGTTATATGATATGCCAATAATGTTAATTTACTTGTATTTAAGGATGCACTTTTCGGAGTAAATTTGAAGGGTAGACACAATAATAATAATAATAATACTTTATTAACTGAGAGAGATCAGTTAGTTACAAAACAAATTGTCCTTGAGTCCCTCAGGTATACACACATTCACACATACATTTTTTTACATGTATACCATATTTCCGCAACCTTTTCGCAAGGAGCCGAGACCAGTTCAGCTGCATGAGGTCACAACTCTACAACCTGACCTGTACAAACATAAAAGCCCATGCCGTGAGTAGTGGGACTAAGTTGTTTTCATACCACTGATCAGTTGGCGGTAGATGTGCGACGGGTGGTGCGTATTTGCAGTATTTTACACAGTACTCAAGAATATTTCACTCATGCGATGGCGGCCAGCCTTATGGTGTGAAGATTTCAAAGAATGGCAACCATAAACTCAGCAAGGCACAGGTTGAACACTGTGTTCGCTCGTGTGAAATTGGTTACCCATTACCAGCTTCATATTGCAACAATTTTAAACATTGTATTGGTGAAAGGCTGTTGCCATTCCTCATCACATTTTCTGGGAACTCAGTCACATGTACCAAATTGTCTTACACGTAACTGACAGCGTACAGAATTCAACATTGACGAATCAGATGAACTTATTTTCACTGACCCACCCCTTGGAAAAAATATTGATTGTGAAATCTCCCGCCAAATCCAGACACTTGCGAGTTTGTGGTGATGGGGGACGACTTGTACCCCCTGAGTGCCCCTTCATCTGGTATAGGGTAGAGATGGATACGAATTCATGAACACAAGGCTTCAAAACATTCCAATATCACATTGATCTGTCCGGGAAGACCATACAACCTTCTCCTTTGAGACGACTTTAAACATTTGTTGTGAAGTCAATGCTTTGTCTAACCGATCATAAGAATGTTATATATGAAGGATCCATTCGTTTCTGATCAATGTGAAATTCATTTTCAAACAGTTTCGTTCTTTGCCGTCCTTTCAAATATAGCAAATGTTACCAGTGTTAGAATAGGCAGAGTAGGATCATCAATTCTCTTAAGCACAAATATGAACAGCAATCAGGTCAGATTTACTTTCCCCCATAACTAATCACTGACAGTCACTGTCCATAATCTTACACGCACAGTAGTAATCTATATAGAGTACGACCGACTGGGCTCCCAGTAGCTAAAAGCTCTAATGCTATTGCTCTAAGACTTCATGTAATATTATCACGAAAGATCAACCATGCTACGTATATTCCACTATGCAAATAATGCCACTCAGCCAGCATGAAAGAGCATTCATTGAGACTAATTGTGATGTAATGTGTTTTTTATTCTTTGTTTGAAATGACACCAGGCAATTCTGGAAAAAGAATCCATGATTGTTACATTACTACAAACACGTTTAAATAGGTTGTTTCTCCACTACTTCATGTTTTTAGCACAAGCAAAACAACAGGTGGTCGAATCGGGTCTCTTGCTGTGATTGATGTGTTCTACAAAATATGGTGGAACTCAGCAAGGTTGTGATTTCCATATCAATACCACTCAGTCAGTTGTATATTGCCAATGCCTCTGAATTTTCACGCAAAGAATGCTAGCCTATTGTTAGGTCATCAGAACCTACAGTGGTAAAGTGTGAAGATGTGTTCATGTATGTTCTAATCTAATGCAAACAAACTGGGTGAAAATGAATTTTCTTACGAGAACGAACATGTAGAACTGAGTCAATTTTTGGTTTTCATCAAGTCAAGCTCATACCTTAAGGATGCCTTGTTCAAACTACAGAAACATAAAAAAAATCACATTTAGTTATCAATATGTTAGAAAGAGACAAACATTCTTACTTTCATTATCAGAATAGAAACTACAACCATTTTCTGAAGAAAAGAAGAATAAGTCAAAGCATGAAGAGTGTGCTTTTCACGAGTAATGCATGCGTCAGAACTACTCCTGTAGGGATTAAGGGCTAAAGATGAGTGTTTAATCTTGCCTTTGATTAACAAGTCTGCCCTAATCCCCATATCCTGCTAAAGATCACCCATCACCACACCACTGTATTGTTCAGGATTACATGAGCACAAGGACTGACTGCTTGACGCCCTGGAGTTTAGGTCTACAGGGATGACAAGTTTCAGTCAAATTCTTTGCCTGCGTTAATACACACAGTGGGGTATTCTCAGCTGAGCATAACATGTAATGTGTCACATTTAACTGTGACAGTATAACATGGTCTAACGTCTCTAACTGTTACAGTGTTGGTATCGAATAATTAATTTGTATTCGTTTATAAACGGAAGTGAATTACACTGCACACAGGACTTGAGTAACGTTTTAGTCCGTTGATCTATACCTCTCAACTTTTGAGTCACTTTTCTGAATAGGTGAATCATATTCTACATGTATTTATTCAGCTGGCTGACCGTTCAGTCGTATGCCACAGGTAACTGTATATACACGCTGTGTTAAACAAGGAATAAATGTCCTGAGCTTAAAATATATGTTGGTGCGAATTTTGGAGCGATCAGCATAAAAAAATCTTGCTGGCCAGCGCTTGACAGCTGTCTTATACAGATGCAGGCACAAGAAAATGATGACTGTCATATCAAGAAATGAACACTCAAATCACCTGTTGCCTGTAATAGATTTGAACTTGATATTTGTGGTAAATATTGTAAAGAGTGACCAGTGTTTGTCATCTACTTCCATATGCTGGGTGACTGACAGGTGTTGATGTTGTACCGGGTGTGTTAGCACATGGGGGTTTACACACGTCAGACCTCCTGCAATGCGGGATGTGTCTATGGGAACAGGATTACCCCCAATCTCCATATTTGCCTGTCATGGATTCAACCCATGAAATATGGTATACAAAATTTATAAAATGTAGATGAACCTGACCTAAGATGATCATAAGATAAAACACAATGACAATTCTACACATAATCAACAGAGGCATATTTTGACATATTAAACATTTCCATTAAACATTTTTTTTTTTTTTTTTTAACTTGACATTCTGTGTATGGTTATTACCATGCAAGTGAATTTATTTACCATGGTAATTTTCTGGGTAGAGGAAGCAGGTGAATTTAAGGGTGCTCTTGTAAAATAAAGGTGCTTTTGTAATATAAGTGTACTCTTGTAAAATAAGTGTGCTCTGGTAAACTTAGGGCGCTATTGTAAAATAGAGATGCTCTTTTAAAATATGAGTTCTCTTGTAAAATTGGTGTTCTTCTGTAAAATAAAAGTGCTCTTGTTTACTTAAGAGGCTTTTGTAAAATAGAGGTGCTTTTGTAAAATAGGAGTGTTTTGTAAAATAGAAGTGCTTTTCTAAAATAGAAGTGCTCTTGTAAACTTAGGGTGCTTTTGTAAAATAGAAGTGCTCTTGTAAACTTAGAGTGCTTTTGTAAAATAGAAGTGCTTTTGTAAAATAGAAGTGCTTTTGTAAAATAGGAGTGCTTTTGTAAAATAGGAGTGCTTTTGTAAAATAGAAGTGCTTTTGTAAACTTAGGGTGCTTTTGTAAATAGGAGTGCTTTTGTAAAATAGAAGTGCTCTTGTAAACTTAGGGTACTTTTGTTAAATAGAGGTGCTCTTGTACCTCTGCTTCTGTAAAATAGGTTTGCTCTTGTAAAATTAGGGTCTTTTGTACAACAGGGGTGCTCTTGTAAAATAGGGGTGGTCTGGTAAAATTAGGGTGCTCTTTTAAAATAGGGGTGCTCTTGTAAAATAGGGGTGCTGTTGTATAATTGTTGCATCTTCTATTTTTATAAGGTGGACTGGGTGACCATGAACTTTGTGCCTTTTGCGGAGATGTCACTGGAGTTGGTTGTAGACTTGTACAAGTCCACGGCTAAAAATCCAACCGTTATACAAGCTCAGGTCCTTCAAAGTATCATCAAGGTAAGAAAAAGTGTTTTTCTTTCAGGAAGGAAGCTAGGGAGATTTTGCCTCAGCTGAGGATCAGCAGCCATGGCCGTGACCTTACATCTTGGACTGTCATTAGGAGCACTTATGCCTATAGCCACTTTTGGCAGTCACAGCCAGGAGTCAGTGAACCACAAGAAAGATCCAGCATTGGTCTTGGGTTCTCATAGGTGCACATGTAGATTGCAGACAAGCCAGGAAGTGATTCAGGATTTCCAAGGTGTAGTTTTTCATGGCCACATTTTGAAACTTTGGAAATATAAAACAATTGTGAGTCGGAATATGTGAGAATTATATTAAGTATGAAGTTGGTTTGGTAAAGTATGTTAAAACCATGTTTTGACGCCCTGTATGTGAGATGTATGAATGGACAACTGTGTCCAGCCTGGTTATTGCCTAGCACACTCAAGTAGATGACAAGGTTTCTTTGTTACGTTGGTCTACTTTGACAATATCCAACACCATGTCTGCTAGCCTGTACTATGGTAGTATTTATTAGAGTGAGGTCTTGAAAAGGAGATGGGCGGGCTTCCTCTCCTGCCGTACGTGGGAAATTCAGTCAGCAACCTGCAGATGGTCGTGGGTTTCCTCTAGGCTCTGACTGGTTTCCCTCCACCATAATGCTGACTGCCATCATATAAGTGAAATATTCTCAAGTAAGGTGTAAAACACCAATCAAAATAAATAAGAAAAACAGATATTGTAGACTCTTACACCATGGCAGATCTACATGCTTCAAACTTGAGTTATCCAGACCATTGCGCTCTCATGATTGTTTTTATTCTCTGAAGAGATGTAAACTGTCATTTAGTGCAATGTATTTTTTTCCAAAAGAAAATACATATGCATTAGACTTGTGAATGGAGTCTCATGCTGGTTCAGATGTTCAGGTGATAAAGTGATCATTCTGGATTCTTAGAACCCTAAGGAGGCTTGGGCGGTCAGTCGTTGTTTACTCAGGTGTAAGTATGCAGGCTAAGGCCACAACAGATAGGACTTCAATTATTGGAATTCTCTGAGACTGGATAAGATCTAATAAAATAGAGAAACTGAATTGGCTGTAATTCAGCTAGGAGATGTACTTATTGTTTTCAGTTATAGTGTCGGTATTTCTATGCATTAAGTTGTCTGGACTTTGAAATGGGGTCTGCAGAAATTCGTTCCTTGCGCAATCAGTAATATTTCCGCGAGCGCAACTGCATTGACACGGGAGCCTAATCTGGTGGTTAATGGGGTGGCTGGGCGCCTGATGAATGGCTATTATGTAGCTCACCCCCAGCCTTTTCTTCAGGCCCCTTGCACAAGGTGCCGCCAGACATACACTCAATTCTGGGTACTAAATCGACTTCCAGCTTAATGTAGCTCATTCACAGATCTCAGTGGTAGAGCAGCAATATAACCTCATCAGTCGAACTAGATATATCTTAGATAAATTTGATTAAGGCATTTGATGTGACAGACATACTCGTTATTTTCAAAGTGATGATATAAGTTACAGGCAGTTCAAAGTTTGCCGGGCTACCATGCTGTATTAACAGTTGCACACCACAAACCACGTTTACAATAGAAATTCCTAACAAATGTTTGTTATGATACATCATTGCCGCCATCCTGTTCATGAACTGTAATGTTTATGGATCTTTCCACTTGATCCACCAGATGGAATCAAGCGCCAGTCAAATAACAAAAATAATGACATTTTTCAACACCTGTAATTCTTCATAAGCTGGTTGTGATCATCACACATCAACTGTAACCCGGGGGCCTCGGTGACTCAGTTGGTTAGCGCGCTAACACAGCGCTATGACCCTGGAGCCTCTCACCAATGTGGTCGTTGTGAGTTCAAGTCCAGCTCATGCTGGCATCCTCTCCGGCCTTATGTGGGAAGGCCAGCCAGTAACCTGTAGCTGGTCGTGGATTTCCCCCTGGCTCTGCCTGGTTTCCTCCCCCCATAATGCTGGCCGCCATCGTATAAATGAAATATTCTTGAGTATAGCGTAGAACACCAACCAAATAATAAATGAAATCAACTGTAACCCCTGCATCTTCTGAACATCTGATTATTTATAATTAAAGAATGGGTAATGCATATTAAAGAGAAAATGTAACAAAATGTCTTGGTAATTTTTAATTTCTTTCTTATTGGCAAAGTTTAAAAGTTATTATTAACCCCAAGCTAGCTCCATGTTTTCCCCGAATCTTGGACACATATTTTGAAAAAGGGCAATTGACTGCGATAGAATTTCCAAGAATCTTTTACTTTTGAAGCAAACCAGTACCTTTATGCAGAAACTAAAAAGTGTTGGCTAGCCTGAAGTTGAAGTTTGGAGGAATTGGCCTCTGCTTTATTGTCTTCTCACTTCCAAAGGTGTTTGTTGTTTCCAGTTTGTATAGATGATGCCTTCAATTTTATGGTTTCCTCTAACAGAAGGTAAGGTACTTCACAACCCTTACTTATGTTTTTATGCTTCCTGTATAAGAGAACACGATTGACCTTTAGCTACACAAATTCACAAGGTGGAGGGCCCCACCAAAACCATCATCTGTGGAGGGCCCCACCAAAACCATCAAAACCGTCATCTGTGGAGGACCCCACCAAAACCGTCGTCTGTGGAGGACCCCACCAAAACCATCATCTGTGGAGGACCCCACAAAAAACATCGTGTGTGGAGGACCCCACCAAAACCCTCATCGGTGAGGGACCCCACCAAAACTATCACCTGTGGAGGACCCCACCAAAATCATCATCGGTGGAGGACCCCACCAAAACCATCATCTGTGGAGGACCCCACCAAAACCATCGCCTTTGGAGGACCCCACCAAAACCATCGTCTCTGAAGGAACCGACCAAAACCGTCATCAATGGTGGACCCCACCAAAACTGTCCATTGTCCATTTTATTGTATTCCCTCACAAAAAGAGTCACAGGATATATGTACATGTGATTAAAGTTTTGCTTAAAAAAGAAGGCTTGGTTTGACTCGATCGATGTATTTGTAACCCATTTGGCATCATGTGGAAAATTTTAATGAAATGCCATATCAGTGTTACAGTAATCAGTTGTGACCATAGATTTTTTGTGAAATGTGAAAACCAAATATTTCCTTGGGTTTCATAAGCTTGATCTCATTCACCCTACCTTGGCTCCTCAAATTACTTTGGTTGAAAGTGTGCGGATGTCTGAAATTGAATTAAGTTGTTTTTACGATGTTATGTGTGAGTTCCAAGTCAGCAGTTGAGAAGAGCAATAGAGTCTGAAATGCCTTCTGGACACTTCACAAAGACGATCCAATGGAAATTGTGTTTTTACATATTGATCTGGCGGGCTGTAAAATCATACATCAAACACATGCGTAACTTTAATCTGGATTTGCTACCCATCACCCTTATTAATCTGCGGGTGTGGTTGATTTCATCTCCTAAATTATTAAAGCTAAGTTCGTATTGCTCTAAGCTGTAAAATGCCACGTTTCCCTTTTACTTCTTGTCATTTATTAGCAAGGTTCAAATGTATCAATTAACTTCTGAATAACCTCTATTACTAAAAATAACCAGAAAGGCTAGAAGAAACATTAACTTTGAAATTGTTACTGTTTCTGTAGAAGGTGAGGTCACTGGGGGGCCTATAAGACGCCATTGGCTTTTCTTGTTCATTTTTTGTTAACAGTCAAATTTTAGTTTGGAGACACACAGAAAATTATCTTTACAAGACAATTTATTTTACCACCATTAGTTATAGTCAAGTATATGTCTTGCCAGGAAGTGTGACAGTGGTTTTTTTAGAATAACAGTAAATGTTCATAATGAGTTGCCTGTACAAAGCAAATTTTCCATTCAGATGATGAATCATGATAAGATTTTACACGAAAGATATTGCTTAGCAAGCGAAGGCAATGGCGTATGTGATGCAAATGCCAGAATGGACAGGTTTATTAGGGCGCTGTGACCCAAATGTAACCTTTGTTTGACACGTGAGCCACTGTCAATCCCTCATAGATGTGGCAAGCACATAAAACAATGTGCAGGATACAGTTAGACTCACGATTGGAGATACATATGAAATTTGGTTTAGAGGAAAATAGACTGTTGTGTACATTGCCCTTTGTGAACAAAAACAAAAACTATCTGGGTAAGGGGAGACAACTCCTTACTCTCTGATTCATGCTATGTGTTCTGAAGCTGGTTGTCTTGATGTGCTTGTATTATGCATCCTTTTCAGCAGCTAATCAATTGTGGTCTCGTCAAGCAAATATTTTAGATATTCAGCAGAGCTCCATAATGTCTAGGAGTCAGAAAAGGGTGAAAATTCATCATTGCAAACAGATGGGTATATTGTGGCTGGCCTATCATTTCCCAATCCAGTGTGTGTGGTAACTGGAGTATTTTTGTAATGGGTTCTGAATTGTGTACATTGGTTGACAATTCTCTTGTCTGGGCTTGTCTGTCGTCCATTGTCATCTTAACAAATTGAAACGGGCTACTGTAATGACCTTCTTCAGAATGGTCACTGATGAAACTTCAAGGCATGGTCACATATGCTTGGCTAAAGCCTGCCTATTCGCAGGACATTTCCAATTCCCCAGGGTAATTTGTTTTCTTACGCTGCCGTTGTTTTGAAACACATCGCTTTAAATCCGACAGGTTATTGAATATGGCAGTATAATAGTCAAAAAATGAATCAAATTGAACTTTTTGTTAACACATTTTAAGGCTAGAAAGCATGGTCTAACCACATCTGAAAGAGCCTGCTTCACTGTTGGTACTGGTGTATCCTTCAGATATCATAATTGCTGATATTTCCTTCTAGCTGTAAAGAACATGTACAGTAATCATGCAAAATCTGTAGCAACCAGTAAATCACCCATTTCTCATCATTCCACGATAAGATCTCTTTCGGTATCAATCATTTGTATTAGGCAGGACATGTTGTACAGAAATGGTCAATCCCCTCTTTGACATCACTCCCAGGTCAGTGGATGGATTTCTTGTTTGAGGTATTTAGTTTTTACCTTTTAACAGAAACCATCTATTTTCAGGTAATAAAATTAATGTACAGCACCTTATATGCATGGGTTTTTATAGATTTATTCCATATCTATTTGTTATTTTTTAAACAGTGTTAAAAATAGATTGGGCACACTGTGTGTGTGCTTGGAATGTTTTAACAGAGGAAGTGGGTGGAAGCAGGAGACTCCAGCCTGTAGATGTGTGTTGGTTCATCATTGACAGGGATGGGACTGTTTACAGAAATAGGGTGTTTATCTGTAAACATGAGGGATATACCAAGCCTGTTGGTAATCACACATGCCTGGGTGCAGTCACGACTTATCTCTCACCCCCATTCTGATGGCTGAAGTACATGGAGGTAAATGAAACCCTGCTGCTTTGAAAACAGTTAAAAGGATTCTAAAGTGGATTAGCTAAATTGCATAACTTGGAAGTGGCCTCCCCTCAGGTTACCTCACACAGAGGGACCCAGTGACCCCCCTGATGAGTAGAACTGGAGGGATGGTTACATAACAGATGGGCCTGGGCTGGTGTCCAGTTGCTGTCCAAGCAGGAAGACTGCACTGGCTGACCTGTTGGCCACATGTCCTGGAATGCCTCAGAGAGCTAGTTACACATTGCCTGAATAGGCATCAGTGCACTAGCCACACTCTCTGGGGAGATTTTCATTG
Organism: Liolophura sinensis; assembly: GCF_032854445.1. NCBI lineage: Eukaryota > Metazoa > Mollusca > Polyplacophora > Chitonida > Chitonidae > Liolophura > Liolophura sinensis. Next base: position 59,366,636 of record NC_088301.1, on the reverse strand, counting down.
GGGATGAAACAGCCTGTAGCTTTTAACATTTTCTTCATGCTTCATATTGTTTTTGGAAGGGAAAAAAGTCCTTTAAAAAAAACAACGATCGTGATTTTGTTTATTTTCATGAACCTGAGTTGTGATTCCACCATGCGTTTGCAAGGCACTGAAGTTTCTGTGATATACGATGTATCAGTGTTTACAGAATGCAAAAGTGTCCATTCAGCTCAAGCATTCCTATGCGTATGTTAATGGATGAAGTTAGAAGGTGATCAGATAATGAACAAATAAACACACACATTCTAGTATATGTGCACAAACTTTATTTATTGGACACAAATGAAGAAAACCCTACGTCATTCAAATCAGTCAAAACATCAAATATAGTCAAGGACATACATAACATTTAAAAAAGCTAATAAAAAAACTGCTGATATCAGCTGGTGTACCTGAGTATACTGCTATAGGTGGCCCTATAAATGATTGCTCTTACCCCAAAACCTTACAAAATACAGGTTTTCCATTTGCTAAAATCAAGGAATGTTTTGTATTCATTGATTGACTCTCTCTCTCTCCCAGATATTGCATATACATTATTCACAGTTACATAAATCTGTCCGTTACTTCTTTGGAATGAGCTATTTACAGGCCAAGGTAAAATTCATCTACATATTTTTTTTATGTTGAATTGTTGCCCTCTGTATACATGTATGGTTTCTGTTTAGCATATACAATTTGAATAAAAGGTAAATTTCACTTTTATCATCTCAGTTAAGACTCCAAGACATTAATGTGTTTATATTACACAAAAGGGATTTTTTTTTGCTAAATATGGTAAACTTTTGGACATAATATATTACCATAATGTTCTCACCACATCATGTGATTGACAAAATATGTCTTGTTCTAAATTTAAATTGTTTTCCACCGAACAACACACAAGGTACAAATGTCACATTTAACAGCTATATTGGTCCCTGTAATGGTTTATATATTATCTGGGTGAATGCATATATTGTTCTTAGTTTTGGCTTTGGAAGAAAACCTCTCCGAAGCCTCCTGAGATACCTACAGTGTATATTACACATTTTTCTAGTGACACACCCAGGAAATATAATATTTGTAATTGTCTGAGACTTTATTCAAATGAATTTTAAATGTCATGATTTTCTGTGGATCACACAATACATTATCACAAGTCTGTTTGTATAAATCACATGAAAGACAGTGGTTAGGTTGGCATGGTAGTTAGGCCCATACTGGGATGATTGTAGGCATGAGCATCCTAGGTTGTCATTCCCTGATAAGGCACGTTACAAACTGCTAACCATAATCATGCATCATACAATATACAGTGACACACTGACAATGGTTTCAGTACATGGATATCGTTCACTCTACATGTCTGACATCACTTTCCTAATTATGTACTGTAAATAGGCTTCAACTGTAACTCTTAGTCTTATGAAGCAACAGTTTCCTCTATTTAAGTTCAATCTCCGATTTTATGTGGATAATGGAGAAAGCTTTGGCAAACTGCTCTTTTTATGATCTTTTTTATGACTTAGAAATTATACACTAAGAACAGCAGCATTCATCCTTAGTGGCATACAATATTTGTACACAAGTTATAAATTTTAGAACAATAGGTTGTATACTTTCCCTGAACATAGTGGTTTATATGTGAAGACTAGTACATAACATCTATCCCAATGGACCATGTAAAACATTGTACTGGCCTTGTAATGTGATGCACAAAAAATACACCAACACTGTTGATTTATGGGAAACTGATTAAAGTTAAAATATAAAACAGTTAAATGTTGATTAGATTCATTAAGATATACGTAAAAGTATCACATTTCAAATACAGCTTTCTGTATGTGTATATTTCTGTCATAAAGTTGACAACCTGAGATAAATTTGTATTACATTAGACAGTAGTATCCTTCACTGTAAATAACATTCAGCAGGATAATACTGAGCACATCAAGTAACATAAAATCCAAATAAAAGCTTATTCAACATTCACGTGACACAATACAGTGGTAAACTGTAAAACAATACTTGCTATGGCAACATTAGAAAGTCATACAACAAAATACACTTTCCCTGAACATATATATATATATATATATAAATATATATATATATAAAATAACATGTTCATTAAAAGTTTTTTCAATTTCAAAATGAATCCATGTTAGGTCTGCTTAGTATGCCTCCATCTGTATTAGTCGAAGCACTGCTTGGGAGCTGTTAATGACACTTGGGCAGGGAAGTACTGGGCTGAAGCCATCTAAAACTTACAGGTCAACCTTCTGTACGTGGTCATTCCACATCCTTAACACTTCTTGCCATACAACAAGCACTCAACCTCAGCACTATCTAGTCAATGTTTTAGACTGAAATAAAAGATTTGTTTGTCCCAGTGAATTCTTTGGTAGCAGTTCCCCAATTCAAGCTCACTCCTCCAGTCATGGGTTGTACAACATGCATCTGAGCTTTTCTATGTCATTCTTCAAGAGGGATAGCTCTGTGCGGAGTTGAAGATTTTCCTGCTCAAGAAACACAACCCTCATGGCAATTTGTTCTTCCTTCACTCTCCTGGCTTCCCTCGACCGTTTAGCGGACTCATTGTTTTTCTTCCTTTTTTCCCAGTAACATTCATCTTTTTGCATGTCTGGGACATTGTGTGGGCGTTTCTTGGGGGGAACCCTGAAGCCGTTTGCCTCGGCACGTTCTGCTATGGATCCACAGTCGTGAGAAGAGGATGGCCCAGATGAGGAGTTGGAGTCAGAGCAGCTATTTTTGCTATTCAGACCAACTCGCTGGCCACTGAGGTGGTCAGTGCTCTCTGGGCTCCCCTTGATAGACATTGAGCTGGTGATCTCCATCATGCTAGAGGAGCCTTGGCTTTGACTGTCTGGTGAGGGATGAGCTCTACTCTCAGATGAGGCCTGCATAGAGCCATGGAGATGGGGGTGATGGTGTGGGTGCTGGGAAAGGGGGTGTCCAAGTCCGGACATGGTGGAAAGGCTTGCTTCAGCGGGTGCAGAGCTGCAAGTGGACGTCACCTGAGGGTAGTCCCTGTCTCCTCCTGTCACAGAGGACATTGCCATGGGTGATGGAAACGCTGGCTGAGAGCCATAGAAGGACCCGGGCAGAGTGACAGGTGTGCGTGGGTAGGCCTTGAAAGGCCTCTCTGGATCTCTGCTGCTACTGCTGTGGTGGTGCATATCTGATGAGATGTCGTTGCTGTAGTCAGCCAGGCCTTGGTCTGTCGTGTCTATTCTGTACCAGGTGGATGGGTAGCCCTGGGAGCCTTCCTTTGGGTGGTGGTACACCTGCTGGGGGTGGCTTACCTGTGAGCAGATAGAAACAAAATATGTCATCGGTAAGAAGTTCAGACAAAGGTGAAACACTCTCAACAGTCTCGTGTAAGCTGCAATCCAAGAGCCCCCACTGCCATAATTTCCAAGGGGTCCAGAAAGTATGTGACACCTGGATTTAATTTTGATCATGTTCATATATGACTATATGCTTTCAGTTTACATAATTTAATATTTAGTGGGATTATGAAGGAGGATACACATCAAAATATGATATGAATATCCAGAAACTGGTGATTTAAGAATAACGTAAAGTAAAATCGCCTTTAATGGTCATTTGGCACAGCCCAATCTCGTTGTTACCATTGAATAAAACTTGTACATTTGTGCACAAGTATTCCAAGTGACTAAAAAAATTAAAGGTTCAAAATATTGTGTAGACAATAGCTTAATTAGCCAGAAAGCTATCGTAACACCTACCATACAGGGGTATACAGCATTCTCTAGAGGTTATAGTAGCAATGAATGATTCAGTGCTGAAAATACACAGTTAATTAGGGTTGTGCAATACATGAAGGTGGTGTACAAGGAAAAAACTGGGCTTAACATTTCTTATGAACAATTGTCTCTGACCAGTATGTATACATTTATATTGTATGACTGTGGATTGTGGATGACTGTGGACTGTGCGTGGATAAAGCCAATTGCTTGGTTTTATTAACCATCCAGGGATTTGTATACACAATAGATTGTGTTTTTCAACAGATTTAAGTATGCTGGATATATAAGATACCTCCTTTACTACTGGTAAAATAACATACAAAAATTAAAAAATAATGTGGAATTGTGGTTGTATGCTAAAGATGTCTGCTATTTAATTTGTTTATGTAGATGAGCATGTAGATGACACGAAATATTAGGAGATTATAAAGATATGAATCTTTGGTCTAAATAGTTAGAAGCAATAAGCATTGTTGCTTTATTTAAAAAGATCCCCACTAATAGTTACTTTTCTGCGTAGCATCCTAAAGCCCGTCTCTTCCATACATGTATGTAACGTGTAGACCTGAAAGGAAACTGGAAACTGCGATATTTCTTTCAAAGTTGAATTTGGCTGAGTTACAGTTACATTTTTGGGGCTCGTCATGACTCAAGGTACATGGGTATGGTGGAATGCCACTGGAATTGTTGAGAATTACCCATGATACATTGTGGACCGGGCTGGTTTACATGCATACATTCAGAATTGTCCATTGATAGCTTTGGAAAGGGGGAAGAGTTGTTCATTTCTTGGTTTTAGTGAAAGGCAGCCACCTATGTGGCAAGTTACCTGCAGTACATGTATAGTAATACACAGTTAAAGTCTATGTTAATTTCTATTTCTGAAGTAGGGTGGTGTCATTTAAACATTTCTATAAAAAGAAAACTATTGATCGTAGCTCAATATACACCAGAATACATGAAAGCATTTTCAAAATTGGACACCTGCTTCCAAAGCTTTTGGTGAATGTCCAAGATATTTTCAAACTTGCTCTAACTAGGATCACTCTACAAGTACATCAAGTGTCAAAAAAATCCATGTGTTGGTTCTTGAGAAGAAGATTTTTAAATGTATTGATCAAAATCCAAGTTGGCCTCCATGTCGTGTGACCAAAGTTAATCAAAAACAGCCAAGATTTGCCTCATAACATTGTTCCTAAAATCACCAAATTTCAACAACATCCAATGAAAACTTTTCCTTTTACAGCTCTTAAAGCTTTCTAAAAGCTTTCAAGAAAATGGAAGAAAAATAATAATAACTAGAACTGCAAAGCATTTTCGGCTGGGGTCCACGTCGTTTGTTGTCACAGTTATCACAGTTTGCTGTTGAACAGTAGAAAGAATAGCTATATCTAAATGCAGAACGGCCTTGGTAAATCATTTACAGCGCAGTAGAAAGTAATAAGTCAACAAATTATATACCTGATTAGTGGCCATTTAATTAAAGAACAAAACAATAGAATTAATATGAGTTCCCGAAAAGACTCTAGCGAGAACTGTTAATCATAGCTCAATTCCGTAGCACCATAGGGGTAGAGGATATCTTGGGCTAGAATTGTGTGCAAACCTACGTGAATCATTGTCGAATTACCTGTAAGACAATGAACTTTCAAATATTTGAACATACACATATTTCTACACTAACGCTAAAGACTTGTCCTGCTAATCATCCACAAAAGGCAACTGGCTTTTATTGCAATCTGCGTCTTTTTGAATCCAGTAAATATCGCCTAACACCAGTCAAAGGGAAGGAAGAGGACCATTGTAAACACAGCTACTTATAAATTGTCTCCCTTACACCCACAATTGCAGTGACAGTATCGATAACTTAAGCACCATCAATTTTGAGCCCCGCAGTTTCAGCCGGGGTTCACATTGTTTGTTGTGTTGGTACGCCATCAAATAAAACACAGCATAGCTTTATGTCATCATACAACCGCTTTGGGAAATCATGGACAGTACAGCAGAAAGCATTAAGTGAACTACCATAAACCCAGTCCAGTTATCATCTAACTCCATGTAAGGCAATAGAATTAACATCTATTACTAAACGAAAAAAAATGGTGTTGTCATTTAAAGGCTTCTGGCGAGAAAACTATTGATTGTAGCTCAAATCCGTTGGCACCCTACAGAAAGAGCATGCCTGTGGCTACAGGTTGGTGCAAGTTTCACATTTCTAGCTCCCATAGTTCTCGAGATACAGGTAATTGAAATTACATGACGTAATTTTAGTTTTTTGACTATCTCAAAAAGTTACAAAGATATGCAAAAAATAAAAGCAGATTGGGAACCATCGCCTCAAAATACATTATAATACACTTTGAGAAATTGAAATTTCAAAACTATGTGTGACGTCACAAATTCGACCAATAGCAAGCTTCCAAAATTTTGACCAGAAGTCAAAGATTTTCTCAAACTTATTGTAACTACCAATGCTCTAGCTGCACATCGAATTTCAAAACAATGGGCTCGGTGGTTCTTGAGAAGAAGATATTTGAACGATTTCATATATAAAATCCAATATGGCCGCCAAACCACGTTACATAACAAAAATCAAACCCCCTGGTGCACAAGTTCAGCCATCAGGGAATAACACTGCAAAATTTCAAGTCAATTGGTAAAGCGGTCTAGGCTGTAGGCTGGACACAAACTTGAATAAATAATGATAATAATAGCTCGATATATTATATATATAATATATTCCATATATTCTCTTTTAGAAAACTATGTATGTCTTAGAAATTCACTGGAATTCTGAAAGATGTAAATAAAGTATGTGAAATGTCCATTAAGTTTTGAAACAAGTGGAAAATTGGTGCTGTAGTGAAAAGAAATGACAAGGTGTAAAGGTTACATATTGACCTTTCGTCCAAATCTGATCTTTTGTAAATAAAATTCTGAGCCCTTAACGATTGAGGTTATCCAGGCACTCACCTGAGGTTTCTACCTGTCTCCTCTTCCTATGGCTAAGACTATATGTCACAAGGTAACTGATGATCTACTTCCTCTTGCCTGATGTTAGTTGGCATGAAGAGCCTCTTGACCAAAAATTCTTGACTGTGTGTGAGGGCCTTTCACCATAATAGCGTGATTTGAGTCCGGTTATAGGCTAGCTAGACTGGCCCCTGAGAAATGCTCTACCTGCAGTAGACCTGTTTGTCTGACTCTTATCACATTGTTACTTGCGTCTGGTTAACATTGCAGCATCAAGCCAAGGCGTTACAGCACTGACCACTGACCACTGGTATTGAGCCAGCTTGACTGACCAGATTGACCTTTCTATCACCCCACTAGCTATTTTTACTACAGGCCTGGTTATTACCACCTCAGTGTACCTGCATGGTCAGCAGTGTTATGCAATTCCTCATAAGAATCGGGTATACCTGGCCCAGCTCTACTGCCACATTACCTAATATTATGCCATCATTACACCATAGCTGTCATTTGTCACCACACTGGACAAGAACTTTAATATATTCCCCTGTGATAGTCTTATTGGTTTTGTTAATGTTAGTCACACATCTATGTATGTGTCTTTGGTCACCTCTCAAAAAAAAAAATGATTTATGACTGGCTTAAAAATGATTTAAATTTTATACCATAAAAATGAGTTACATTTTTCATTACATTGCCTAGAAATGTAATTATGCAATATTCCTTACCTGGAGGAGAGTTCGTGTGAAAATTTACACAGACAGCTGTGAACTGTAATTAGCAATTATCATGCTCATACCACAGATCCTTGAAACTAATAACCATTATTTTAGTCCTGGAATCTTCTGTTCGATGAATGTGTCTTAATTATGCCATCATTATTTTTGTGGTCTGAGGAACATGAGAAAAGAGCTTCTCCCTTTTTCTTTTTGGTTTTGAGTTATATTGTTATGTTTTGACTGTCACCGCATTTTTTTTTACAGAAATTTAGTAAACACTAAATTCATCTAGATGTTTTGGTAATTTTCATTTTTATTCTTTCTAGTACATATCAATGTGTTAAAAGAATTTTCTTTATTAAACTACCTGACATGACATACATGACACCTGGGCCAAAGGTCATTCAGGTATTATGCAATTTTTGCCCCTGTTATGCCACTATAGCATCCTATCTACCTGGGCTGGCACAGGTGCCAAAAGGTCATAAACTCTGCACATGATCCCCTTGTGTGAACAACATGTCCACCACCATCTCAGGTGTACAGAAATGATAGCTTCCATTTTACCTGCCTGACAGTCTCATGTTTCATGCCATAGACACATCATTTGCTTTCTAGATCAGTCTTTTATATTACAGTATTTAGAAGCATTTTCCTAGACCAGACTCCACAATATGGCTGAAATACTGCCAGTGTGGCATTAAATCCCAATCAGTCATTCATTCCGAGAGCAGAAAAGATAGATCATGCTTTGAAGTAGCTGACTCCAGCATTATGTCTGGTCTTACTTATACAGGCAGGTATACTTCTTCAAACTTTATCAGTGCTTACTGTAGCTGGAATTCGTTGCTGCTAGAAATTAAAGTTTAAGAATTATGACAGTTCATGTTGGCTGCATGGTTCTTTGTCATAATAGACATGTAGGCGATGATAGCTTGTTTTATAGATTTCCACTTAATCAGCGTATGTATCAATTCATTCCAATTTAACAAAACAAACAACATCAAGCAAACAATTAGGCAGTGTTTATAATTTTCCTTTTGTTTTTCTTCCTTGCCCTGGTGTTTGAAGAGACACATTTTATATTTAAAAACTACTTCATATGTGAAGGAAAACTATCACTTAAACATTTGAACTGAGTAACTGTTGAAAATGCATCAATACTACATGGAATTATGTAAGCCATATCTGCACAGGCCTTGGACACCTCAGTAATTGAGCATGAATGTGGATAACCTGGCTAACATGAAATCAAGCAAATTTTCTTGAAGTGATGTGTGTCTTATGTTAACATTAGTGTAGTATTTGCCAGAGTGTGTCCAGTAAAACAGCCATGTGTCCCATAAAACAGCCATGTGTCCCGTAAAACAGCCGGACCAATCAGAATATTGTCTACGCCCTTTTCCACATGGTTCCCTGTGTGTCTGCCTTAGATCATATTTACTCCCACAATATCTACATTGATAAAGGTGCTAAATGTGGAATGGTGTTAGCCAGAATCTCATCATACACAAACACCCATGACCAGTGTTCATTGCCATGGTGTTTAGAATTGTTTCTACTTACTGTTATTTTTTAGATGACTCTACATCAGACAGCAGGCCTTTTAACTTTGGATTTTGTTTTACCGTTTGATGATCAGAAGTGTTGTGTTGTGTTGACTTTAATACCAAAGTAATATGCCTGTTTCAACAAAGGAAAGCCGTTTGACGCTTTTAACATTTTTTGTTCCCTAAAATTTACAAGATATATATTTTTGTGGCCCTGTCCTCTTCCATTATTTCATAGTCAAAACCTTCAGGTAAAATTTGAAAAAAACTTTTAAGGTTTTAATTAGTTTCTTTTTAGAAGCACATTTGTTTTGATGATGACATAGTCCTGACTCACATGATGAGATTAGATGGTGAATGGAATATGGACAGCATACACCAAGTAATCTTGTAAAGGTGCTAAAATGATTGAACTGAATATTGATTTTTTGCAATTGTATTCCTCTGCAATATATGGAATTACATGCTGAAAACAACAGTTGTTGTTTATTAGATGTCTCTGGTGATATTCTGTGACTTCTAATGACTCATTGGGTTAATTTGTACTGCCATTAAGCAAACCTTGTTAACTGAAATACTGTGAAACTGATGTAACCATGTCCATAAGTATACAAGCGAAAAGCCATTCTGAGCTTAAGCTCAAGCCAAGGATCTCTGTATGGTTACAGGAACCTTGCACAGTGTTACTGCCGGTTATGTAAAATATGGAATGCAATCCCTGGTAATTAACTTCATTACACGCAAACACTGCCTGTATACCCATTACTGTTAATCAACATTCATTTACAATCGCTTTAACTGTAACAGGAACCAAGTCAGCTATGGCTGCCTGCTAAGGCTTTCATATTCAAACCGTGAATAATTATCTTGTTCAAAGAAAAAAGAATAGAAATGCCTTCAGAGCTGCAGCGCTTTTTGTGCGAGCAATTAGCATTTCTTCGGAGGAACTTTTTCGGATGTCATTATGGAAGATTGATTTTTTATTTATTTCTTTTCTCCTTTTAAGTGGATGTTATGAAAAAAGCAGAATGTTATGATGCATATCTGTGTACCTCATACTTCTACCATTGTGAAAGAAAGAGCGGAGTGCTCGTGTTTTTAATTTTTGTCTTTGATTCTGTTGAAGGTTTTTATCACTTAACATATTATGGAACTATATAAAATTCATCTGGCTTTGTGAACAATGCCTACTTGCAATGAACTGGCTTGCATATTTGAAAAAAGAAGGAATACATGTAATGTGTTTTTTTAATTAAAATCTCCAATCATAATGTTGCGTTTATGAGAAGACAACCAAGACTTGGTCTGGTGACCTTACAGAACTTGGGTGAGTTATTTCCTCAACCATAACATTGCATAAGTTTGAGTGTAATTCCACAGTATAACTGTTTTACACAGGCATCCCATTGACATTACTTAAAGTTACATGGCAATCCACAGCAGCACTGGTAACACTATGGTAATGTTACATAATCTTACACCCCAAATATCCCGAAACAAAGCCATAACTTTATGTAATGTTGGTTCACTTATCACTTTACCTAAAGCACATTCCATACTTTAGGACAAAGTATCAAATGATTTATAGATATTATATCATTAAGCAATCTGTATGATGAAATAATAGATAAAATAGGCAATGTTTAATTTTTCACATCATCTGAAGGGTTCACAAACAAGAGAATGCTGGTGTACATTACCTCTTCACTTTCGTTCCACATTTTGATGATCTATAGTTTTGCTGTGGATCTTTAAAACAATGGTGCTGTAATCTCGTCTTTAGGTTCTCCACTTATCTGAGTTCCACCAGGTAGTATTTCTCCGTGAAAGTGGTGCATCTATATCTTTCCAACTATTGCCTTTCTTGTATACAATTTGCCTTCACCATTCAGGTAAGTATCCAGGCTGAAATTCTTAATAAGTTGTAGGTAAAATGTTCAGTATATACATCTCCACGAGAAAGGTCAGAACTGACCAGTGTCCACCTCAGGCTATGGCTGATGTAAACTTATGTGGGTTTGCCAGGTCTTCTAAAGGGCATTGTGTAATGTCTGCACTTAGTTTCCCCTGTTCTCTCTGGGACTGAAGGGGTTAAGCCAGAGCTAATTAACACTACCACTGGCCAGTTGGCTTTAGCTGACAGGAAACCCTGGAGGCTGTAATTGTATCGCCCACCTGCCCAACCAGGCTTGACCATGCCCTGGTTATTGCCACATAGATGAACAAAACAGAGAGGGCTCTGGGTCTTGGCCTCCTGCTGGTCACTTCAATGACTAGCCAATCCCTGTGGGTCAGTTCCCAGGGAATAAGGTTACGCAACATTACACAACTCTACCCAAGTGAATGTAAGCCCTCTGTGGGTTTTAGGAGGTCTCTTCCAACATTGCAGGGGCTAACAGGGAACAGGACTAGGGGGTTAAGAGGCCTTTGTGTGTTGAACAGCCAGACCTCCAGGCTACCTACTGTACTTAGCACCTTTATACCCAACTTCCCCAAACCCCTTTCACCCTGACAAGTGTGACCAGAAAATGGGACAAACCAGTCATTTCCTCTAGGCCCATCATAATAAAATAATGACTGTGGCATAATGAAGAGTTTGGCTTTCATTTAGGCCTTGTGAACAAGATGCATTGTATGACTGGTAACCCTTTGTCCCTGAGCTGTTAACAAGGGCAAAAGCGCGCTTTGAAGAACACTAACTTGTCTACTGTTACATACCTAGCTGTAATGGCTTCTGATTATTAGACATGCAAAGACCTCAGGTCCTGTTATATGATGGTAATTCCTGAAAACTTTCATCATTATAACACATACATGTCTAGAAACAAAATGAACAACACCTAGAGTAAGCCTGTGTTATAAAAATAGAAACCTCATGCTGTAACAAATTCATTTTCTCGAGAGTCTGTGGTTTACAGGTGATAAGATATAAATTTAATGAGATTTGTCCTTGCTTATTACCTTAAAGTGGAAAACGAAGTGTTTAGCAACAGTTGTAGTTTATGATAAATTCATCTGGTATAAGTACTCAATTAGCTACCAAAAGAATCTTAATATTAATTAACAAGTTACTTTCTTTGGTCTCCTTGGTCACCAATATATTAAAAATATTGTATTTCATGTAAATGAAAGTCAGTTTATCAAACTGAAGTTTTAAATAATGATGATTTAAATAACTAGATGTACAATGGGCTTGTTAACAGCCTATAACACGTCAGTGAGACATGTTTGTCACAAGTCGGTTTCTAGGAGGTTTATTGTAAGTTGAACCTCAAACATCACAGAATTGACATCTCTGAACTTCTTTCTGTGAATGTATTTCCAGTGACATGCTTTTGTCTTATGTATATCCCTTTCTGAATGGAGATGTCAGATTCTAGATATCATTTGTTGTTACAGCTCTCCACATTGGTTTTTGTTTTACTTCCTCATGAAGCATTAAATTTCAACGTTGTGTATTGTCAGAACTGAAAAGAAATGTCAGAATCAGTTGACAACAAACTGAGTTGGGAAAAGGGTAAATTCGTAGCCAATGGGTGTTTCCTGGTGGATGGTAATGTGTTTCTCAGGATTTGATGAGTCACATGACGCTTGTGATAACATGCTTGTTTGGTGTTTGATTATGTCCTTGTTAAAGAACAGTGTAGTCAATCATGTTATCTTAGGCATTTACTACCTTTCCCATACTTGGGGTTATGTAATGTTGTGTATTATGATGAAACAAAAGCATGTGTATAACTGGCATGCCTGATTTGTTAAAGCTATGGGACTGTGTTAATTCTTCTGCATTAAGAATGGTTCATATTTCAAAAACATTATGAACAATAACTTGATGCTATAATAATAGCTAGAGTGGATATTGATAGAATAATTCATTATAGCAAGATTCTGTTTTTATACACCACCAGGTTTTAAACAAGTCGAATTGTAGCATCGTTGTGAGAGATGTTTGTACATTGAAACCTTGCTAACCAATAAATCTGAGGTTATCTATATTCAAACCCCAGCTGTAATGTTAGTCTGTCAACTTCTTAATGCCTCTTAATTTTGCAGAGCCCTTTCATAATTCATTTGTTTTCTTTAAGTATATTATTACACTTGTGCTTTTTAGAGAAGAAAAGAAATACATGAACCTAAAAATAATTTCAAGAACTTTAATTGTGAAATTGATACTTTTTAACTCTTTAAATTGATAACTTATGATATTGTATTATTTTAATTTATTTGTATACGTTGAAACTTGAAAATAGAAAATAGCCTTCCCATTGTGAAGGCAAACATAAAAAGATTCAGGCTATTCTAGTGTTTACCTAAATAGTTATTTAGCAGGTCTACGCATTAATATTCAATATCCTTCCCATGAGTATGACATACTTTGTTAGGGTCATGGCATGTGGGGTCGTTCTTCTACCCCATGGGGCATTTCTCTACACTTCTTCTTCCACCCCATGGAGTTTTTCTCTACAGTTCATATTCTACCCCATGGAGTTTTTCTCTACACTTCATATTCCACCCCATGGAGTTTTTCTCTACACTTCATCTTCTACCCCATGGGAGTAGGTCATTGTCCTGCTAATTAGTTCCTGGGAGACACTCCAGGCTTAGTCAATACCATACCCACCCCCAAACCCCCCACTCTTCTTCCTCCTGTGGAGTCCAGGATTAGGATCAGGTGTGCCTTCATATACATTGCTTCGGATTAAACTTTAAACTTTTGAAAAATTTTGAATAGATATTGTCTAAATACATTGTTTCTTGGACAAATGTGGAAATGCATGGCTCATTCAAAGATATGTTGAAATTATTCGAGCATTTTTTAAATGTTATGGGGTTGAAGAGTGATATTACAACATTGCTTGTCTATTATTAAAGATACATCTGTCAGTTGTTTTGAATCCACCTGTAAAAAATGTTGGCAGCCTGTGGAATTGTAGCTCTTGTGTTCATAGTTATACAAACCAAACCAATTACTTCCACTTTTCTGGTGAGAATGATGGTCCTTTTTCTTTTCTCCATCTGACACACATTTGGAAATGGCAAATGTGGTCGGCAGAATTAGGACAAGGCTATATGTCATCAATATGTACAAGAAAAGGAAAAAAAAAAACACAAAACGTTGGTACATTTAGGGAAGGCTAACACATTAGTTAAGTGACCTCTATCTTTCATTGCCAGTCATTTTCCTCTCAACATCAACCGATCAAGTGTGTCATTCAAAGAAAGCCTAAGGGATTTGTGTGTATCCCCTTTTTGTGAAGACCATACTACAGGAACTTGGGGCATGAGAGCAGCCCTGTAGAAAAGTGTGTTGTGCATGTTAACCACCACATAAGGTATACATCATGTGTAGTTAGTTGTGGAGGTTAAGCTTTCAATGGCAGGTGGGACACCTGTGAAGCTCACAGGTCTTCATTGTGACCGTAAATGCCAAGGTGTGTGTTCAGATAATCTCTGCTGGACCCAGACATTTTGTAAATGCTGAGATGTTGACCTGTAGTGGGAAGAAACCATCATAAATCTTCACTTGTTTAAGTTGGTGTTTTCCTTATTTGTGTTTCCTAAAGACATTGGGATTGTGTGTATGTCAGGGGAACTCCCTGAGGAAACCTCCTGATGAGAAGTTGTTCATGTTCCATCCTGATTTTGGAGTAGACACATGCCTTAAGTCTACCATGGCTCTGCCTGTTACATTGTAATAGGACATATTTTCAACATATAGCATTCCATTTGCACAGTGAACTTGCTTCATTTTTATAAATGTATGTAAATGTGAGAGAAAGGAAATTAAATTCAAAACTAAAATTCAGGAACTTCTTTTTCAACCAACTGCTTTTATAACAACATTATTATCAGTACAGCAACATGGATGTACATAAACTGACACTTCTTTAAACTTCAAGGTCACATCTGTGATAAGCCAGTGACAATTACACATTTTATTGCTGGAATGTACTCATAAATAGGTTTGAGAATTGTGCACAAACTTCAGCTATATGGATTTCTTAATAATGTTTTTGTGACATTTGCAGAAAATCATCGATAATTGCCTCACATGTGCACAAAAATTTGGTTGAAATTAAATTTGTGGAATGGAAAAGAAGTTGCTATATTTTACCTTTGAATGTTGTTTCCCTTGGCTCACTTTACATATACATGTATCTGTTTTACGAATATATAAAAAAACGTCCTTTTTCTGTATATGATTACTGTTTCCTTCCATGTACCTGTATTTGATTACTGTTTACTTTCATATACCTGTGTGTGATTGCTGTTTCCTTCCATGTACCAGTATTTGATTACTGTTTACTTTCATATACCTGTGTGTGATTGCTTTTTCCTTCCATGTACCTGTATTTGATTACTGTTTACTTTCATATACCTGTGTGTGATTGCTGTTTCCTTCCATGTACCTGTATTTGATTACTGTTTACTTTCATATACCTGTGTGTGATTACTGTTTCCTTCCATGTACCTGATTTGATTACTGTTTACTTTCATATACCTGTGTGTGATTGCTGTTTCCTTCCATGTACCTGATTTGATTACTGTTTACTTTCATATACCTGTGTGTGATTGCTGTTTCCTTCCATGTACCTGTGTGTGATTACTGTTCCGTTCCATGTACCTGTGTGTGATTGCTGTTTCCTTCCATGTACCTGTGTGTGATAACTGACCCCTTCCATGTACCTGTATGTGATTAATGTTTCCTTCCATGTATCTTTGTTTTCATACTGTGGTGTTTCAGACATTCCACCATCCACTGTCTCTGAAATATGGCTGCTTCTCCAGAACCACTTGGATGCTGGTAATCAATGCCCTGCTCACAGTCCTCAACATTGGCTTACCTGTAGCCAGGAAGCATGGTACGTACAGTAACACCTGAACAAAGCGCCTTTCATTATATTTACCAGGAGTTACAATTAAGTCCCCCAGACTTTTAAATGGGAAGCATTGAATTCTGAGGCATAAATTGGACACAGATAAATGTGGAAATGGGTGAATATTAACTGACCTTGTGAAGCACTGGTCAGGGTCTTTGTGACTCAGGAGACACTCACCGAGGTGGTGACTTCCTCTCCAGTCATACATGGGAAGGTCTGCCGGCACCCAGCAGATGGTCATGAGTTTGCCCCAATTAGCCCCCAGCACAACGGCTACTGTGGTGAAGTATTCTTGAGTACAGTGTAAAACATGAATCAAATAAATAAAGTAATGGCTAGTCAGTTGATGAGACTCGTAGATCCTTGTTATTCTCTCGATTGTATGTGATATATGATACTTTATACAACTTTTTTGACAGAATCTGCCTTTGTTGGGATGTGGAAGGAATTGGCAATTACATTGGATGATTTTCTCTTCTCAAAACAGTGAGACTTTATTCTGTGTATTATTGTAACATTAATTGTCTTCTATAATACCCTGGGTAAGTTTGATAACTTCATAATGGATGTTTATCCGATTTACATGAAGTTT
The DNA here is from genome assembly GCF_032854445.1 of Liolophura sinensis. Classification (NCBI taxonomy): domain Eukaryota; kingdom Metazoa; phylum Mollusca; class Polyplacophora; order Chitonida; family Chitonidae; genus Liolophura; species Liolophura sinensis. The sequence goes on along the minus strand of NC_088301.1, from coordinate 59,350,106 downwards.
TTGTCCCATACTTTAAGAAAAGATTTTGAAAGAGTGTATTTAGGTCATATATAGTGTTTGTCCTAGCCAGTCTGCTTTGGATCTTCACAGTGTACTGACAGTCAGAATTAGCAGCTGTATACTGCCTTTCATGGGAAAATATATGTTTTAATTTTTAAAATATAAATTTATATATTTATTTATTTATTCATGTATTTTATGTATAGATAAAGAATATACAATTTTTTTAAATGTATATATGAATTTTTTGGGAAATTCTGAGCCTCTAACACAGGTTTTGGTACAAATACTTTTTCACAGTGGAGAATATTTTCTTTCAGTGCTTCACCACAAACGTTGTCCGTGGAAGAATTTCAGAGAGATGAAGCAATCGATTGCAAGGTAATTGTTTTTGTCTAAAACTAGATAGTTCCAGATGCTGGATATCCCCTCTGTAAATTCATACTGTTAAATCATGTGTGATATGCTGCAATAGCCCAGTCATGGTTTCCAAATGAACAAAATGTGCCATTGAATAGATTATACATCTGATATTGCTACTGTTTTACACCCGAACATCTTGATTGCTCTATGTTGAATAGGGTGTATAGCTGATATTGATACCGTTTTACACCCAATATCTTGATTGTTCTTTGTTGAATAGGGTGTATAGCTCATATTGCTACTGTTTTACACCTGAATATCTTGATTGTTCTTTGTTGAATAGGATGTATAGCTCATATTGCTAATGTTTTACACCTGAATATCTTGATTATTCTTTGTTGAATAGGTTGTACAGCTGATTCGGGATGATATTCTCCCCCATGCAAGCACCATGCCAAAGGAATTTGTGTTGAAGATCATGGACATACTGAACAGAGGCTCGATACATTCAGCAACATCAGATACTTTCATAGGTATACATAAAGAAATGTTAAAAAATATGGTGCTTCAAAGTTAACTAATGCAGTGAAACACATTCATATTCATTCATTGTGTTGTGCTTGTAATTTTGTATTTGACCTTTGGTGTAATATTATACATGTTATACAGAGTTCCACATTTCTATTTTATAACATTGCTTATGTACATGTAACTAGTTCATAGAAGTGGGCACTGTCAAATACTATGACAATAGCACATCAGAATTCCCTTTAAACCTTAGTGAAACCTCAATGAATGGCTTTTTTTTTTACAGACACAGAATCCAGTAGAAAACTGAGAGAAGAGTTTGCTAAGTCCTGCTTTGAAACGTTGCTTCAGTTCTCCTTCATTAGCAACAAGGCTGGTTCAGAAGAGGGAGCTATCACTCGTCTGGCGGTGCAGTCTTTGCTGAGTCGCTGTCAGGAAGTTGTGAGGAAATATGTGGAGGATGAACGCCTCAGTGGCAAATGCCCATTACCAAGGTGAGAAAAGGCTGCAATGGACTAATCTGTGTAGGAGTCTTTTTTTTTATATACAAGTTATTTCCCTTCACACTTCCAAGTCTTGAAGCCTTTGACATTGTTAAAGTGAAGTTGTGTAAAGTCTTTGAGCCTAGGTCTCTGACATTGTTAAAGTAAAGTTGTGTAAAAGTCTTCGAGCCTGTTGTCTCTGACATTGTTAAAGTTGTGTAAAAGTCTTGGAGCCTGTTGTCTCTGACATTGTTAAATAAACTTGTGTAAAATTCTTGGAGCTTGTTGTCTCCGACATTGTTAAAGTAAAGTTGTGTAAAAGTCTTGGAGCCTGTTGTCTCTGACATTGTTTAAGTGAAGTTGTGTAAAAGTCTTGGAGCCTGTTGTCTCTGACATTGTTAAAGTTGTGTAAAATTCTTGGAGCTTGTTGTCTCTGACATTGTTAAAGTTGTGTAAAAGTCTTGGTCCCTGTTGTCTCTGACATTGTTAAAGTTGTGTAAAATTCTTGGTGCCTGTTTGTCTTTGACATTGTTAAAGTAAAGTTGTATAAAATTCTTGGTGCCTGTTGTCTGTGACATTGTTAAAGTTGTGTAAAAGTCTTGGAGCCTGTTGTCTCTGACATTGTTAAAGTTGTGTAAAAGTCTTGGAGCCTGTTGTCTCTGACATTGTTAAAGTTGTGTAAAAGTCTTAGAGCCTGTTGTCTCTGACATTGTTAAAGTAAAGTTGTGTAAAATTCTTGGAGCCTGTTGTCTCTGACATTGTTAAAGTAAAGTCGTGTAAAATTCTTGGAGCTTGTTGTCTCTGACATTGTTTAAGTGAAGTTGTGTAAAAGTCTTGGAGCCTGTTGTCTCTGACATTGTTAAAGTTGTGTAAAATTCTTGGAGCTTGTTGTCTCTGACATTGTTAAAGTAAAGTCGTGTAAAATGCACTTGGTGACCACTTTTATAACTCAGTAAATTTACTATTTAATTAGAATATTGGCAAGTTTTAATACATTACCAATTTATTGTGTAACATGAGCATTAATTCAGGTGTTTCATTAATTTTATTTTTGATTTGCTTACATGAAATTGTTAACCTGAAATAACCTCTGTGAGTTATAAAATGCATTCAGTCATCCAGAAAATTACATATTTATTTATCTGTGTCATTAGTGTTTTACACAAGAATGTTTCTCTTTGTTACATGGCAGCATGTAAGGACCAAAGGCTCATAGTCATTTTAGTCAGCAAAAATTGTGATGCATAATTCACTGTAGCATTTAAACCCTTTTAATGACCTGAAAAGTAAAAGATACATGTGTGATGGTTGTCATACCATAGGTTACAGAGTTATGCCCCTTATTCCAGTAATAGACTTTATTTTTCTGAATGTTAATACATCTAATCCCTAGATGGATTGATATTTTGGTGATCTTAGACATAATTCCTAAGGTCAGAGTTCAAGATATTTATCTTGTCAACATTATATCTCTAAGCATAATGAGTGAAATTCAAAAATACTTCGTAGGGATTCCTCCAGAAAGTCTGGTTTTCCCCACCAATAAAACAGACTGTAAGAAGTGAAAAATTTCTAAGCATACGTTGAGTAAGAAAGCAGTAAATAAATAAACCATGTGGTACATGTTTTTTTTCTGCCCTTAGGCCGAGGCTAGTGGAGATGACATCAGTGCTGAAGGCCATAACCACCTTACTTTCCTCTCTCAAGAAAGCTCCTCCAGGCAATGGTAAGTAGACACTTGTGTACAGTTAGGTAAACAGTAGGCACTTTTGTACAGTTAAGTAAATAGTATGAACGTGTGTACAGTAAAGTAAACAGTAGTCACTTATGTACAGTTTGGTAAACAGCAGGCACTTGTGTAGAGTTAGGTAAACGGTAGTCACTTGTGTACAGTTAGGTAAAGAGCAGGCACTTGTGTGCAGTTAGGTAAACAGTAGGCAGGTATGCGTAGGTCAGTAAACAGTAGGTACTTGTATACAGTTAGGTAAACAGTAGACACTTGTGTACAGTTATGAAAACAGCAGGCACTTGTGCACAGTTAGGTAAGTGGTATGCACTTATGTGTAGTTAAGTAAATAGTGGTTGCTTGTGTGCAGTTAAATAAACAGTAGGGGCTTGTGTGTGGGTAAGTAAACACTAGGCGCTTGTGAATAAGTAAGTAAACAGTAGACACATATGTATAGGTAAGTAAACAGTAGACACTGTGAATAGGTAAGTAAATATTAGACATGTGTATGGTGGGTAAACAGTAGACACGTGTATATGTAAGTAAACACTAGACACTTTGTATAGATATTTAAATAGACACTTGTGGTAAGTAAACACTAAAAGGTTATGAATAGGCAAGTAAACAGTAGACGCTTGAAACTTTAAATAAACAGTAGACATGTGTATGGTAGGTAAACAGTAGACACGTGTATATGTAAGTAAACAGTAGACACTTTGTATAGGTATTTAAATAGACACTTGTGTGTAGGTAAGTAAACACTAGACACTTGTGAATAGGTAAGTAAACACTAGATGCTTGTGAATAGGTAAGTAAACACTGCTGTACTAAGAATCATGTCATGTGAGAATCTATACATAAACCATGTAAGAGCTATGGGAAATTCCTGTATCAATGAGATAAATAAAAAAATAAATAAAATACTGAGTGATTTTAAAAAACACTTAATAGTAAAACAGCACACCATGTGATATAACAGTATTATTCCAAAATAGCTGGCGGATGTATGAATCTGAGTGTTCACAAGCAGCAGCCTTGTCTAAGGAATGGGGAATGTCTCCCGCCTGAAGATGTGCACTCCATTGTTCATGCTTGCATTTGCGGTGATGTCTTGTGAGCAGTCTAAACTGTTAACTTTTTACATCTAGTCATGCATTCCAAAAGAACAGTAGTCAGTTGAGCTTGGAAATTGGTGTTGCAATAGCGAAAATACTGTAGCTAAAGTCTGAAGTTTATGCTTACGCCTTACCCTGAAACATTCAACGCACTGGTGTTTGATTGTTTGATAGTCTGTTTTTGTTGTTTCAGTGGAGCCCAGCATGTGGTCACAGGTAATACAGCTGTACCCTGCTCTGGTAGACTGTACGACTTCCTCATCTCCACAGGTGTGTCGCTCCCTGAAGGAGGCGCTTCATGAATACAAAGATCTCTTACGACCCCCAGCCTCAGTTCTGAACGGAAGTTGTTAATAATTGCAATAACAGCAACCTTTTAAATGATATTTTCTAATAAATTTTATATTTGTACATGGCCATTAGGTATTGATACACTTACGAGAAGACATAAAATTGTAATTTTATCATTGTGAACAAGTGATCAGTGATCATTTATGTATGTGTGAAACCCTGTTAGTTTATTATTATTATTATTTTCACTCTCTTGGATAATTTCTATATTATATGTGGTTGTATTATGTGGCATTGTATCAAACATAAATGCCCAAATCTGGAACACAAATTTGTATCATAGATTCTTTAAAAATGTTCACCTTAGTTTGTAAGCCTATAAATTAGGACATGGTGCCTGTGTGGAAACTGACCCCATTCATGATTTAACTTCGTTTTCTTCACTATGTAAGATTTTGTGATCGTGCAAAATAGTGTCAGCCACTCAAATGGTTTCTGTTTCTTCTTAAAGTTGGAATTATGTCTGCACTTATACAGTGGATACATTGCCACATATAGTACATGTATTGTGTTGCTGTACTTCATGTGGTGGAAAAATTATGTTGACACTATACAGTGTTAACCACTTAATGAAGAGGATGGTGTATCCTGCCAGTGTGAATTTTCATGATTTCTGATGTGACTTCTTCCTAGAATAGCTATTACTGAAATCAAAACCCCTAAGTCAGCTGTATACGACATCTTGTCATATTGTGTGTTAAGTTGTTGTTGTTGTTGTGCTCGATGGAGATTCATTAATTTGTCCTTGGTTAATGTCCCATTAATTGTGTGTTTCCGCAAAACCATGTGTGCTTCATTTGCCTGCTGGATGTAGAATGGCCTTCAAGTAAGTGTACATAAATGTTTATTATGTTAGAATTGTCCCTTGCAAATGAAAAGTTCTTGGTGCAATAACTGAGAACTTACAGGTGAATTTGATTGATGCATATTTTCACTATTCCTTAGTATTTGTTCAATTTACTAATGTAGACCACATCCCGTCATGTTATAGAGTTATACGGCAAGTGTCTTATTTCTCAGCACTATCTCAAGTAGAGAAAAGGCCAGCCCAGTGATATACAAATCACTGGCAACAGGGTAATAAAATGAATAATAAAAATAAAACATTTAATGTTAAACATTGTTACATTGGTCAGTTCAGCCTCAAGATAATGTGTGTCATGTCTTCTGCTTGAAAGTACCTAAAGTAAGATTTTCTCAGATTGGCGGTGACTTTGAAGGAAAGACACAATTTTCAGACAGGATGTGTACTTCTTTTATGTTGCTATCGAGACTCTGAAGGAGGATAGATAAATAATCTACTTAATAATTGAATTATTGTTCTAAAAAGAGCCTGAAAAGTTTTCTTTTATTAGTTTCCCCATATGACCCTTGACATCAGGTTTAAATCGGTGATGAGACCATTTATCTATCTGTCTCCTACAAAGATCACCTTTAGTACCCTCCAAGGAGTCTGAAAAAGCAGAATGTTTGCTGCTGGCAGGACATAAAATTGTCCATGGTATGGAATGCACTTGGTATGTGGGTAATTTCTTGTCCAGACTGACCATTAACCTTGAAGTTCCTGGGCCAGTTCTGCCAGATGGAGTAACTCCCAAGATGGTATTTTCCATTTCACCTCACGTTACCAGACATTTCCAACCATTGTTGGAGTTACGACTGATCGCTTTTTGGCATATATGCATGAAAATGTAATCTCTGTTGTGGCACTAGAAACACATGCTATACTTGATAACGATGTCAGTTTTGCTTCTGTTTGTGATAACACTTAGAAATAGAACGATTATGATACATGATACAGATTAAATTATTATAATTGTAAACAATGTTATTATATATAAATACATATATATTGTAGAGATGCAGAGCAGTAAATCACATTGTTTTATTCATTGGCGAGAAATGCTACCATCATCATGGAGTTCATGGCATGGTTGAAATAAGATACTCGTGAAGGGCTTGTAAAGTATACAGGATGTAATTGTGGGTTTGTTATGGCACATAGGAGCTGGATAATTAATAGTCAGTCTCTAGTCTTGGTGAAAAAAACTTGTTCTTCAGAAAAATATTTGTCTTATATTTTATGTTTATATGTTATAGTGAACAAAGACTTGATTGCTGTTTTACCATTGTTGTTTATAGAGAGTTTATTGTATCTCTATGTGATATGTTATGCCCTTATCAGTTATTGGGACTAATTTTTGCTGGGTAATATGGAATATGCAGGTGTAAATATTAACTGATACCTACATGTAACACTTCTCTGAATTATCAAACTTGAGACAGAATGTTTCCTAATAAAACTTAATGTGAATAGACTAAAATTAGCATCTTGTTTATGTAACTGCTGATGAAATGTCGGAGTCACCATTAAATCAATCATGATCTGAATTCCGTTTCACCAGTATATGGAACCTACAGACCTGAAGTCGCAAACATGGACCTTGTTTGAAGGTGTTGGTGGTTTTATGCTGTACTGAGGAATATTTCAGTTGATGCGATCAGGTGTATGATGGCGAAAATCAGACTAACCCGATGGAAACCATCGCCCTTTACCACCTACCTCACAAGATTGTAAAGCCACATGTGAGCCAGTGGTTTTAAACAAATAAAGTTTATCTGACACCAGTATGACATGCACGTTGAGACTAAAGGTGGTAAAGTTTGTTACTTGATAAGGGTGATCACAGGTGAACTGTTATTAGAATTCTGGTGAATCAGTGGTCTTCTTACAAGATGCTATGTCTTGCCATGATTTATTTCATTTACTGTGTATATTATGCAAAAACTGTGTCGTGAAGTGTTTTTGTTATGGTATTAATTGTAAATTAAGTTAGGTTTAGTAAAAACACCAAAGTGGAGTATTTTCGATTTGTGACCTATGTGTTCTGGGCCTAGCAAAGCGGTGCAGGTTTTGGGTTTTTTCCCCCCTTGTTATGGACTCATTATTTCTCTAGGTATGGATATTTTATAGGACAAAATACCATACGGACTGCATGAGTAACAAAAACAAACTAATTCACGAAAGCCAACGATAAAGCCAAGGACAAAGGTATGATAACATTGAAGAAAGACGCCCAGATGAATATCCAACTTGTCTCTAAAGTTCTGAGCCAGTGTCCTGGCCAAACAACCATTAGTGCCGTCCCATTTCGTGGCAGTGATGGCTGGTTTTTGGTGCTAGGTGTTCAAGAAGTACATTTGGATTTCACTTTCCCACCACAGAACAGGTTTATGTTAGATTAGTATCGGCTATCGGTGGAACTTCCTTCACTGTCAGACAGTTGGCATAGGAGTATACTCTTGTATATGTATACACAGAGGTTTCACTTTCATACGATGATTTTCTTTCCGCACATTCTCGCCGTATACATGTGGTTGTTGGTCATTTCCTAGAACAATAAGTACAGGACACTTTCGTAGAGCCACAGATTGTCGCAGGCGGAAATGGCCCACCTGATAAACTGCCCCATATAGGCACATTTTCTCACCTGTGTTATTCCATTCGGGGATGGTCGTGGGTTTCCCCCCTTGGCTATTTCTCACGCCATAATGCTGGCCGCCGTGGCATGGGTGAAATATTTCTAAGCACGGTGTAAAACACCAATCAAATAAATAAATAAAATAATGTACATGTATCTTTTTTAGTAGACATGCGGACGTCAAAACGCAATCATTTACTCATGCTTTATTTCGGCATGTGAAAAACAACTGTTAACAAACTCCCTCTTGGAAGAAATTTAACAAAACATTATGAAAACTTCAGAAGATCTGTTTACAAACGTGTGGATTCCAGCTAATATAGAGGAACACTTATGGTTGAAGCAATACTGTAGATAGATTATTCACATTCCCCATTTCTTTGTTCATTATTGTTCTTTCAAGATGAAATTATATGCCGCTGCTCATTGTACATTATATTGTACACATTATACTTAGGATTACTTATACTGATACGACACTTGAAAACAAACAACAGAGAAGGCCTAATTGTCCTTCCACATATCTCTTCCGCTAAAAGAAACTTTTTCATAGCAAATACGCAAGCATCATAACTGGCATAAGGCTTAGCTAATCAGTTGTTTAAGCCATACTTTGTAGACAACTCAGGAAAACTTATCCTATGTCGTTAACCAAATTCCACTGACAACACGGTTGCCTTGTGGCTCGCCATACAAACGCCGACTAACGAACACAAACACGTTGTCTTAGAACAAAGAGAACCGTTTTATTTATGTTACGCCTTGGTTTACAACACATGTACAAATGTGAACCGAAAGAACAGTGTCCTCTGCATAAAAAAACAAGGGCAGAAAGAGACGCATTCACATGGGGAGACACAACAGATAGTCATGCTGAGTGTTCTGGAAAACTGTATATCTTTGTTGTTACTATTTGAAAAAGAGCGAAATCAACCACTCGCGCTTTACACACACAGAAGAAACTGATATATACTGACTAAATTTTTAAAAAGCTGTAAGTTTACACTATAATGGCGAGAACGAAGGTGTATAGGCATGGAATTCAAAAAAACCAAAAATAATGCTATTGCATAAATTTACAGTTGCATTAATTTCTTTTCATCGACTGCACGGTTCACCTGTTGTGCATGTAGTACGATATACATGTAGGTATCCACACTATTTAACAGTAAATGGGACAGGTAATTTGGTCAGTTAAACTGCTGATCCGGAGCATGCTTAATTATCGTATACAAGTGTCCTGCTCCGAATGTAACTCAGTGCGAAGATACCATTAATAAAGAACAGCACACATCAACAAGCAGACAATGTTCCATATTCACGTTCAGATCATCCATGCAACCTTATAAAGGGGAAACATACTCAGATATTATTTTTGTATTTTTCTTTTGGCTTTTGTTCGCACATACTGACATGCAAGCATTGACAGGGATCAAACACTAAAAAAGACATGAATACAGACACTGTAATATATATCCACAATGAGAAGTTGATCAAAGATGAACAAGCCCAATAACCCTAACAAAAAAAGGAAAAAACAAAAAACTAAACCTTAAAAAGCTAAGCATGCAACAAACATAGAAACATTAATAACTTACACTTATCACTACATGTACGAGGATTTAATGTTGTTGCTGTTGCTATTTTATTTATTTATTATTTATTTATTTATTATTATTTTTTGCATAGTTTTACACTTTTAATATGTTTTTTTTGTACCGACTTTTTGTCCCGTATACCCAAAAAACAAATCGAGTGGATGCCACTGTATATATAAGATGAGACAGACGCAACACGCATATCTGACAACATGGAATCACTGGCTCCTGGTCCATTGTATACCTGTAGTAAAAACTGTGTAAGGGTGTCTTGTGGCCGATCTTCAGCCATATCTCTCATTATTTATCCACAGATAAATATTTGTACATGCATGACAATCTCTTCATTCAAATGCAGATAAATATAAGTAGTTTTAACAAAGAGGCATGCACTGTGTTTGAATTCTAGAAATCAATTAAATCCTTGGAGAGTAAGTCTTAAACATCAGGCACAGACCTCACACATTGCCAAAGATTTTATCTACAAATGAATAAGAATGCGCATTATACTTATGAAAGAAGCACACAAAAAAGCTATTCCTTAACGATTAATCCAAGGCAGCCGTCCAATATTCATTCAAACAAATGGAGAACATAATCAATCTTCACGGTACAGTCCTTAATCTTGAGATTTCTTCAACTTATTATGAGAATGAATAGGCAGTTTGAAGACGACAAGGAATGCTATTCTGGGCTAAATAGATGTTAAAACAATAAACAAAAATAATGGCATATACACTTAAAATGTCTGACTGTTCTCCATCTTGCATTTCACGGAGTGAAGTATCATGGTCAGATTGCTGTCTAAGAAAAATTGGAAAAGGAAAATAATACAAGATATAAAACTATCACCAAATATCAAAATTTACGCTTACTATAGTTAAATTACCAAACGACCAAGACAGAGTATTAAGAACACAGTCTTTCAAATAGTCAGAGGAAAGACAAGAGAACAAAAAAATGTTGGCTGTGACACGATCTCTCTCCTTCCCACTCTCCTAAAGCGGCAGAACTTCCGTCTTCTGTGAATGAATAAAATGGTGAGGAGTTGTTTCCATAAAGGCCGCGGAAGAGACTGGTGATCCCTCCAAGCATTCAGCCTCTAGCGCCACTGTAACCAACTGGTACGTGATGACAACACGTGGAAACCGGAGACAAGTCAAAAACCTACAACAAAGCGCATCCACCCTTCTTCTTCTTCTTTACTTGGAGTGCAGCACGAGTAGCCGTTTCAAATACATCCCTGACACCTTCTTTGGTCTTGGCGGAACATTCCAAGTAGCTGTAGGCGTTGATTTTCTCTGCCATTGAACGTCCGTCCTCGGCCCTAACCGGCTCTTGTTTCATCTTCATCAGTTCTCGCTTCGTACTCTCGTCATTTCGGAGATCCTTCTTGTTGCCGACAAGGATTATTGGCACGTTAGGGCAGAAATGTTTTACTTCAGGTGTCCATTTCTCTGGTATATTCTCTAAACTATCCGGACTGTCAATGGAGAAGCACATGAGGATGACATCCGTGTCGGGGTAGGACAGAGGTCGGAGTCTATCGTAATCCTCTTGTCCTGCTGTGTCCCATAACGCCAATTCAACCTGAAATTAGAGGGGAAAAAATCATCATCTACATTAACAATCTTCTGAGAATGGCAGAAAAACAGCTGAAGCGTGTGTGAGTCGTGTAGTTTTGGTGAAAAAACATCAAAGAGATGATTTTATAGGAAACCAAGCTATACCTCAAGAAAACGTGCGGCTTCAAGTTTCGTAACTTATTTTTCAAACCACTTCGGAATATATACGAGTGCACATTAGTTATTAGTTATGTATACGTAAGATTAAGACACTTTAGATCCACATTTACCGTCACATCTTAATAACTGTCACATCTTGATATTTGTCTAATTTACTGTCACGCCTTGATATTTGTCACATTTAATGTCACATCTTGATAACTGTCACATGTGCTGTCATATCTTGATATGTGTCACATCTTGATATTTGTCACATTTACAGTCACATCTTTATATTTTTCACATTTACTGTCTCATCTTGATATTTGTCACATTTAGTTAGAGGAGCTTATTAAGAATGGCATTTAAATTTGGCTTTTACGAAGGTAAAATGGTCCCAGATTACAGAGCGGTTAAAACACTTTGATATATTTGAAACAAGTTTGACATTTAACACGGAGCACATTTGAGATCTGAATTAATACATACAAGAACCAAAAAAGGCCTTCACGTCACTGCTTGTAGAGCACGGAAGTTATTTTTCCTCTCTTTTTCCATTATAAATTTTACAACTGCTCAAGTTCATTCCATCATGTTGAAGTCGAATGCTGGGCACAATTTACAATGTGGAAATAAATATGGATGGTACGTCCTTTCACAGAAAACTTCAAGGTTACAAGGAACTCCTTAGTACAAGGAAGATCTCCCTCTGTCGAGAATCATTACAGTTTGTACGAATGTTCAAATGATCTGCTTCGTTAGGTTTGCAGTTTTGTTTTCTCTGCGACACTCTTACAGTCGACCTTGGTATCCAGTTGAACTTGTCATACAGTTGAAGCACCAAGGCTAAAGCACCGCTATCGGTAAATTCGTCCAAAATGTAGGCCTTGATGCTTTTGCACCCACAAGATGACTGAAGTTCCATATATGAATATATATATATACGAATGTATATTTGGAGATTTGATCGCCTTCTAAATATTTGTTGAACAAAAGTTCACTCTTAAAGGGGAAGAAAGATGAAGTCGAGAAACCACTAAAAACCCTAACTGGAAATAACTAATTAGATATAGAACAATAAAACGTTATTTTCAAATTTTTAAAAAAAAATTTAATGAGTTAAATGAAGTCAAATGCTTTAATTGTAAAGTGGCAATATTCTTACATATTCCTTTAGGAACATGCGTTATACGTTGTTTTGGTAATGAGTCTTATGATCACCGTCTTGGAGCGGCCCTTTACTGTTCACGACAGCTATGTAGCCTACACGTGCCAATGTCGAACTTGACGCTTGGATTATTATCCGTATGGTCCACAAAGTCCACCATAAAAATCAAAACATTCTACTGCATTCAACTCGTTAGACAAATCTAGAAAAATAAGTAACGGTATTATCAGAAAACGTTTTCAATTTACCTACTGACGCTTACCTCCCTTTTACATACTTAAACATGAATCTGTTAATTTGAACAGAAAGTCTGTTTGGTGCTATAAGGTATTCTGTTATTAAAACATAATGTTCTCTCATATTCCTGTCCGTCTAATAAAATCTTTATGTTGAATTAATAAAATGGTATATTTCACAGAAAAATCTGCTTCAATAGCGGGATACATTCTAGCATCACTCAGACAAGGCTTTCCGTTAAAATTAACATTAATTTTTTGGGTGCAGCTTCTTTCGTTTTAAACATCAATCGTAAGACCCGTCCCAACATTCCATATACACAGAGGGATATCATTCCGACTCCTACAATACCATCCACAATTGTTCATTCATTTATATACAGGTAAGATTGCTTTACTTGGTTTATATATTTATTTCGTTTCACCAGGTTTGTGTGGTTTGGAGAAGGCCAGAGTGCCTTTGAAAACGCCAAAATGGAGCGAATCGAGAACTGGATTTGATCGCACGACCTCCTGACACCAAATTCTCCTGGAACAAACTTCGGGTTCAATTCCTAGCAGTTCAGGGCCATCAACCACCTGGGCCATATGGTGTGCACACAATAACACACTCTGTAACAGTTTGATTGCCGACAGGCAAATTATCCAAAACACAAACTCCCATCATTCCTTCAGCGACGACAGATAGGCTTAGCATCGCCAGTCTTCTCCCAAGAGGTGGCCATGAGAATGACGTGTCTATACGCAATTATTTTCGGCCAGCGTAAACTATATCCGGTGAAAACGACGGCAAATGTGTGCATCCGTGGGTTGTGGTAATTTAATTGTAGATTATATGACCTGTGTAATTCCTATGCTATGTAAGCATTTTTACATAATTACACAATGATACAGTTACATTACGTTTCACAAAGTATAAAACAGTATTTTACAGCACAGGTTATTCTGTACATAACGCCTAGCTCAGCATGTGGAGGTAGCTCCTCGTGACTTATGCCTATAGCTTAGTCCGGCCAAGGGGCGGAACACGGGGAATGCTGCCGATCCGCTACCGCGCATCTGATTCTTCCGTTTCAGATTAAATAGCGCTAACATCCCAGAGAGTTGTCAGTAAGCTTCCTGCTCTGGCATTCCAGTGCCTGTGTCCTGAGGGCATTTCGAATCGGCGCACAACTTTTATTATGGTCACACAGACTGTGAGCATCCAGGTCTACCTGAACAATAATTAAAACTTGTACGCACACAAATTTTACACTTCCCGGTTATTCGAGCCTTGTTGCTGTTATAGTGGAGTAAATATATAGTTGTAGCCAATTCACACTAAAACCGGACCTATCCCCTGCCACACACAACTTACCACTATAACACACTCACCGTGCACATGTAATTGTATTTCCATAGGCCTACGTTAAGACTGGAGAAAAGAATCGACACGGGTACAACATGAACGATATAATTTGAAATACCGGTTTTATTCACAATACTCTCATTATAATGACGGTAGGGACTGCTGACTACATTTTTCAGGTATTGTGTTATTGTGCGTTTAGGTGTTACGAACTACTGCTATCGAACGTTGTCCCCACCGAGGTGCGTACCTTAGCACGTTGATGCGATACAAGGGAGTTTACTTACTCTTCGCATGAGAAAACTCCACTGGTTATCTCCCTGTATTCAAGATCTATCAGACCATTTTAAGCTGCTTAAACAACCAAGTCTTATGAATATTTGATTATTAGGGAATGGTTTTCAGCCTTTTTGATGGAGACACTTTGTGACTGCCCCACCTTTGTCTTTCCCCGTCCTTCTCTTTTCGAGTTTAAAACAAGGAGTTTTAAAACAAGTGTAGGGTTTAGGGGACTCTACGAAAGGTCAGAAAAGCAATCGTAACAGATGTTCCTAAACGGAAAGAATTTTAGTGGCCATTACGTTTTAGGCTTAACTCATTACTATGGCGCAAGCTCACATTCGATCAGCAATGAACTATTTCGGTGTTATTTAAATTAGTTTAGGGCATGATGGTTTGCACTTCATACTTGTCGGTTTCGAACGTATGTCGTGTTTTCAAACGGTACACATAGGCCTAGATCTAAATACTGTCAAAAAGGGTTATGTACTGAAGTAATAGCATTCCAAAACCAAGGGAGCAATAGCTGGAATTAGTTTATCAGAGTTCTTTTTAAAGTGTATTTGCTGCCCAAGTCCTTTGTACAATCATTTTATGGCACATATTCCTTTAATGACCTCGTTGGGTGTATGGCAGCTACTGTCAACAAGGAAGAAATTCCTTGGGTCTAGGTTACAAATGAAAGCTACAGCCACACTAAAACCAGTGTCACCAATGACGACACTCTTTGTGGGTATTCAGTCATTAACACCAACAGGAGTTAAAATCGGTCTGCAACTGGGACTTTTGAGTCTGCCTTCATTGGGTAATTCTTAATGTGTAAGCATACCTGCCTGTTTTTTTTTTTTTTGTTTCCCTTGCACACACCCACATTCTACCACTATATAATTATGTTTAATGCCAGCAAACAATACAATTAAATTTGTTAACTGCACGTAGTAGTCTAAGCAGTCTTCAAGCAGTTTACTATTAACATGTTGGAATTACGGCTTTATGAAGTTTGGCATGGGTTGTTCATGTATTAAGCACCATGGAGAGATCAGAAAATAGTAAGGTAGTTTGAAATTTTATTCCCCAGTAAAATTCTATTTTGTAGAGAAATAAAAGGGTGAGGCAAGATGTATATAATTTGTACTCACATTCTAGATCTAAATAAATACTAGACAGCTACAAGATAAAATAGTAAATCAGAACGATGACTGAACTGCCTTATTTCAGGGTTATAAAAAGATTTACATGTGTACTAATACAAAATTAAATAAAAAAAGAAAATCTTCAAGAAACAAGAAGGCTACAATAGTTGGAACATAAAAATCAAATAGTAACTAAAACATATCACCATTTTACAGTCTTAAGGAACATAATACAGATTGCTAACTATAGTCCAGTGGTGTCTCTAGCTGGCAAACGAATTCTACTAAAAGAAATGGTGAAACTTCTACATATAATACACAATTCCTTTTACATGCCTGAAATGCAGAGGGGCCTATACACACTGGTAACTGCAATACATGTTCACCGAGGATTCCAATCACATCTTGTTCATTTCATTTCATATTAACAGAAGCATTTTCAGTTGGATCTTCAAGTGACAAAATGAAACTAACGTAATTGAACTGAAAGTTATTAACGCATTGAAATGAACACGAGCCTTTCTTGAAACATACAGCAACATTTATTTCAAAGGAGCATACACACTCTGAAAATTTTTTTATCCAAACAAAATCTGGAGTTTGTTACTTATTGTCATACCTTTTTAAAATCCTTTTTCAGTTATGTTAAATAGATGTTGTTCTGATGATAAACAGGACTGGTATGGTCATGGTATACACAGACATGTATAATGAATGGCAACTACTTAAAATGACAAGTAATATAATAATAAAGATACCAAAGAGTATGGTGCATCTGTAAAAAGTACACATAGGCATATCTACTACTCGTATGTCATCTATATATATACTGCCTAAGACTCACTACCAAATTCACTGGATATAAATTGAAGTTTACATCTAACAGAGTAATTACAAAGGAATGTCAGTTTTTATAGCTTCAGACATGCAGCACAATATCAATATACCAGTCCCTGAATGAACGGTCTCCTCAATGCTCACCAGGACCGGTCATCACTTGCATATCCGCGTGGTCCATACCATATTTGCATTAAGCAGCACAATTATCTATGTGAATAATACTACAATATCATTTGATCCACGTAAGGATGAATTTTTTGTTTTCTGTTTTTTTATTTATTTTTTTTTTCTGAAGGAATAGGTCTATCCCTGATTAATTTGGACAGGTTCTATATTTAGGTATGAATAGAACACGTTTCAGCTAATCAGAACAAAACACGCTCGACAATAGCTTTTTCTGAGATAAACTTTTTTTTTTAATCTTTTTCTTTGTGGATGTATACACGAGTGTGTGCAAGCCAAACTAAAAACCTCTCTTAAAGACTTTAATAGCATATCACCGAATGATACTGAAAAAGCATAAAAAACAAACATGATGTATTGTTCCACTCTTTTTGTGGCCTTGCAATATATCCAGGTTTCTTTGGGTGTTACACCATAGTATATCAACATAATATATCCTTAACAAGGGCTAAAGTTGGTCCATATGTTTAAAGCAAAGTTTAAAAGTAGTACCTGAATTTAGGTACAGGTACAAGTACAGTAGATAGAACAAGCAGAGACATTTCAGACTGATCCACTGGAGCCCATACCACAGCCAAGATTTCACAAAGAGTGTGGACTTCTCAAACGTGAACCCCAAACTTATCGCCACCAGGCAGATGATGTAAGGGCTGACATGACCCGTCTTTCATAGAGACTTGTTGTCAGCCAGAGATCTGGACAGTATCAAAAAATTACACAGTGTCTGTCTGCCAGAAAGCAATCAGCAAGACTTCCATAAAAAAATTCCCCTTCAATAATTGGATAGCAACTGAGTTAAAGAATCCTGCACCCTCTCTTCTTCTTCTTCTTGACTTGCAGAGCTGCTCTGGTGGCTGTTTCAAACACCTCCCGAACTCCCTCCTTAGTTTTAGCAGAACACTCTAGATATGCAAAAGCATTTATTCTATCAGACATGCCTTTACCATCTTCATATTTAACCGGTTCTTGTTTCATTTTAGCCAGTTCTCTTTTCGTGTTCTCATCTCCACGGAGATCCTTCTTGTTGCCGACAAGGATTATTGGCACGTTAGGGCAGAAATGTTTTACTTCAGGTGTCCATTTCTCTGGTATATTCTCTAAACTATCCGGACTGTCAATGGAGAAGCACATGAGGATGACATCCGTGTCGGGGTAGGACAGAGGTCGGAGTCTATCGTAATCCTCTTGTCCTGCTGTGTCCCATAACGCCAATTCAACCTGAAACACACAAAACAATGATCACATGAAGACAGTGTAACATAAGTGACCAAATACAAACTGACACTCATTTTAAAAAGTCTCCTAATTCGAATTATTGATACTTGTATATGCAGCTTACAAAATTATGCACAAGATTTTCACATTATCTTTAGATTTTTACATTTGTAATACATTGCATGGGAAATGCTGAATTTCTAAAAGGACCTGCTTCAAATTATGAGCATTTGTACATTAAATGGTATCCATGCACATGCCCTGATGTTATATTTCAAGACATGCTTTAAAAAAAGGATTCACATACTGGTTTTAATGAGAAGCCAAAGATATACAACACAACCTAATGTCTCAAAAGAAAAAAATTAAAACAAAAATGATGTATTTATTTAATGAAGTTCAATGTGACACCCTAGATACGCATGAATTTAATCAAACTTAAAATAAAAACTTTAACATAAGTATTGAGAACAGATGCAAACAAATATGAAAAATGGAATAATACAGCAACTAAGAAAAGCCTGGAAAGTGATAATGCAACATCCTGGCAATGTGCCCATTGAGGCTTTACTAAATTGGTTATTCTAACACACTTGTATACATATATGTAATGACTACTGTCCAAAACCTATGACAATCAATATTTTTTCAGCAGCTTTAGATATTACTTGAGAATAACAAGACTATCAACTATGGTAAGGAATCAGCACAACAGTATTAACTAAAGTAAATGCTTCATTCAGTTATCTTAATTTTTATACAAAGCACAGTTGTGAGCTGCACAAATAACAGCAGATAAGGACAATTTTCTTATCCTGTTTCTTAAATGTTTTTTTTTTTCTTTGACTGCTGTTCATTTAAATGATAAGGTGCAACTTCCCAAATTCAGTGACAGGTAGAAAAAATGCTATGTTCTATAACTAAAAACAAATAGAAGGTCAAGACAAACAGTTTCCTAGCTTAACCAAACTCTGAATTCCCTTGCAGTGGGGCAAATTGTAACCTGTCACTAGGCAGACAACAAATATGTGAAAACAAAAGTGAATATTTCTGACCATCTTTAGGGCAGCAAACTGGATCAGGCAACCAAATGGAAAGGAAAAAAACCTCAAGACCAACTGTGCAGTAGTGATATCCCCTCCCTCCAACCATGATTGTGTCTAATATGGTGTTTTAACTTACGGAGAAATAAGACAAAATGAAATATGTCCTAGTTTCTGAAATTGACAATTCTAAAAAGGTAAAATCATGGAATAACTGTTCAGCAATAACAACAGTTAAAGCCATATCCAGCATCACCCCCCACCCCCTCGAAAGGCCACACATTTATATCCGAAAAGGAAAGAAATGTCCCAAAAGGTGATATCAAATCTTAGATTTTGCATTCCAACATTCAAGTACGATCAGCGATCAACAATCAGCGCAAACTAATCAAGTGAATCTGCATAGAGAAAAATATACCCAAGATAGACAAAATGTCTTGCTTTCCATGCACCATATTAAAACTTTCGTTCTTTTCAGCAAGTGCCCGGCTGCAAGTGACACTGATTAAGTAACATAACTTCAACCAGTTGTTACTTTCAAGCTGAGGACTTCACCTATAAAAACACTAGTTCACTCCACACACAATAGGTTAAGCTTTTAACAGACTTTGATTAACAGCAGTTTCATCACACTGCCTTGCACAATACTCATCAAGTAAGTTTGCCGGCATGCTATGTTAAAAACAATTTCAAAACGATTTCTTAAACTTTCTCTCACAATCAATGGGTCTGGTTAGCAATTAGGACATCTCACATTTCAAAAAGGTGATAACAAAGTACATCACAGAACTTTGAATATCATCCCAGCATTCTCAAGCATGCAGGACAGGATGTAAAAACACTCATTGCAAACTTCAGGGCAATCAGGACTTGCACCATCAACGGGTTAACTTTGTATAAGTCAGTCATTTTGTAAAACATAATGAATGACATCCTCAAATAAATCCATCCAAAAGGAGTAATAGAAAAATAGTGGGTTAAGGGAGCAAAGGTGAAAATGTACTGGTCATCCCAGATACCATCATCCATGCTTAGGAAAGCAACACAGAACTCACCACTTCTTGGAATGAGACAAAGTCTAAGTAGCAACAGGAAGGCCTCACGTGGATAAAAACACCGCAGTTCAACAGAAAACGACTTCGCGACAAGAAAATTTACAAGAGCTGTAGATTTTGGAGCAGAGAGAGAAGATGTAAAGCAAAGGCACTTAATCAGCACTTGAAACAGCTGAACCAAAAATATCAAAAACTTTAATACAATTGAATAAAAAAAAAAATTAAAATACACAAAAAATAGATCAATCTTCACAACACGCAATACTAAAACTACAATATTTATCACAGAAATACATGACCTACAAAAAGTATTTCTATCACAATATGTTACGCTTAAAACTTGAGGATTCACAGTGACGATTTCTACTGGTTATCCATACAGTACTTCAGATCCCAAAACTTCTTTAACATGGAAACAAGGCAGCAGCCACCTTCACCTATGAAACTGAAGATATTAGAATGCTCTAATAAGGCTTGCATCTTATTTGATCATTACCTGTTTGCTGTCAACTTCAATATCAGCTACATAGTTTTCGAACACTGTTGGTACATATACTTCTGGGAACTGGTCTTTGCTAAACACGATCAAGAGACATGTTTTACCACATGCTCCATCTCCTACAATCACAAGCTTCTTCCTTATAGCCGCCATTGGCGTGTCAAGATCTGAAAAACAGAGATGTTGTTATTAGTCAACGACACAGAAAACACCTTTACCATATATAACATCCACTAAACACATTTAATTGGGTTTTCAAACACACCCTTCCTATAATTTCACCCAATACAAACTGAAATAATTTAGGAGGGAATCTACTTCTGTACTTAAATTTGTGAAAGAATACAGAAAACTAACTTTGTGAAAGCTAACACACAGAAAACTACTCCCGTACTCCCGTGAGTGTGTGTCGGGGAGTGGTGGGGGGAGCCGTGTCTAGTTTTGAAGAAGACACAGACTATGATTTTTCCTGAAACACTGGCCTCAAATAACCTGTCCATATAGTCATCTACGAAATTCTTCCATTTTGAGTTAACAGTAACTCTAGGTTTACATCAGCTCACAGCAAACCAAACAAAGCCGGGTGTAAATACATTTTCCGGATCACGCCCTTACGAAAAGCTCATGAACCCAAAGATGTACAGATACAAAATCTCGCTGACATGCCAGGTCAACAAGAGGCAATGCTGACAACAATCTTTATCTACCCAGCTTACCTAAGAGCCTATAGAATCAAAAAGTCAACACAAGCACAAACAAATGTGAACTTGTCGATCAGTCCACCAGCGGCAAATTATGATGTCATCAACATGGCCGCAGATCAGAGATCCCAAGTCCCAACGTCACCCACGACAAAACAAAATGCAAGTATCTAAATATGCCCAATTTCCGACTACCAACAAGATTAAACACATATAAATCAAAGGTATTTATGTTTGCCAGGATGCACACCTATGCATACCAGTCAAAATAGAGGAAAACTAGCTGCAAATCGGAAAATCGGTAAACTTTTCCCAGCCGCTTCCTCAGTTAAGTGCAGTCCGTCTCCAGTACGCATGGGTCGTGAACGTTCAAGGCGATCCCTCGGACACGATTGTTTCGATCATTGTACCAGGCTTTGTAACGATCAAATACAGACAAATATCCACTCAATGATAGAAGCAACTGTCAAATTTAAGCATATTACATACCTAACGATCACCCAGGATATTTTGGCAGAGGAAGAAGTTGTTCAGCTGCCCTCTATCAACGGCTACGACCACACCTCAATAAATCCTTAGAGGGGGATAGAGCAATTGAAGGAGGAATTTAGGTCATGGCGGTTGCACGGAATTGTGGGATAGCCGGAAAGTGCGATACACTCTCCAGCATTGGTGAATTTTCTTTATATTAATCACATCCCACAGATACCCACATAACACGCCCGGGACATGCTGTACAGTGGAGAATGACAGTTACAGTAACCCTGTCAACTCTTCGTCTCAAGGCGGAAGTCATGTATGCGAGAAAGAAATGGTCCTTGTATTTACTCCCCCCGTTCATAAAAAACAGACCGAATAAACAAAGAGACTCTCAGCTTTTTCCCCAATTTGTTCATTTACACTAGAGATTCGATAATGGCGAATCTGGACTATCGCAGCAGTTACGAATGACGTATGTCACCGATACATCACAAATTTACATCTTGTTGTACTGGTAATAACTAAATAAGTCCTACTGATATTTTACAGATTAACTAGAAATGAAACTTACCGTCGTCACTTCGTAAACAGCGGAAAAAATCAAAAGGCATGGGAAGTTTGTCTTGCTTTTCTAGTGTGTGTCATTTAGTTTGTTCACATTCACCTTGTACGCTGATTCCTCAACCCTCCATTGCTCGTGCCTCTACTTTATACCCAGCCAATGCGTCTAAAAATAGACTATCCAATCGGTGTTGGTTTTACATTGTGAGTCATATGCCACTACAGTACTTTAAATCAGAGCTGTGGTTAAATACAGTGAACACATGGCGAATGTTTATTGATGGTGTAATTTGGTCTATTTTTATACTTTATAACTGAAGAGCATAAACAACAAGCCCCTGAATATAGTTTGTACATAAGTGCTATTTTTTTGAACAAGAACACATGTGCACAAACTTAAGCCAACTTGTACAGCTGAGTGGAGTTAAACTTCACATCATGTCAGTTGAAAATGTCTAAACGAACTACACACCGATTATGTGTCAATGTACTTTAGGCCTAAATTACGGTCTTCATCTTAGAATAATGTTACTACATAGGCCTAGGTGTAACCAGTCAATGAAGAAAATGGATGTTCGAATAAAAAAAAAAATTACTAGAGTAAAACCTGAAAATTAACAATTATCTGTTCTTTTATAAGCTCTGTAGCATCAAATATAACTTAACCTTTGTGGGCATCCAACCCCACAAAAATAAAATGAACTTCCAACTACATAACTAGGTATACCTGTATGAACAATATACTGTTCCGCTTAATTGTGATTTGAGATACAAATCTTGCGCATTTATACATACAAAACACACCAACACTGGGTTATATATATATATATATATATATATATATATATATTAAAATGGGCAATAAATTGGAATCCACTTGTAATGGTTAGATACAAATGTATTGGACAAAACGTTACACTAATTTAAGTATGAAACTATATACACCACTATTAAATGTAAAATTCTTGTTCTGCGCATTTGTATTTAGGACGTCGTATATATTCTGAACTCGTTCAGCTTGTCAGAATGGCTGCGTGTTAAGTTGCTTGTCGGGCATGGCCTATTTATAAACTATACTTAAACTAAAATGTGAAGTTAAAGTGCTAAAATACCATACGTATAAGGTATTCCAAGTTCAATATATAGAATGAAGGTACAAAGAAACAAAACTATATTTTGTAGTACACATATCAGATTCACGAATGTAGTTTGTATATATACATTTGGAAATTAAATTTAATAGTTTGCATACTGGTAGTAGCAAATTAAAATAAATTCCGAAGTTTTAACCCTGCACTATATCATGATTTTTAGACTATGACTTACACATTGTGTAGTTTAATTTTAAAGAGATAAGATGGAAATGTATATTAGTTATGTTTGTCACACAACTGAGCAAAGAAAAGTCGGCGCCATAGGTGTATACATGTATATAGGGGTTTATCGCTGTGTCGGAAATGGAAGGAATATTATGAATTTAATTGTAGCATAGACATGAATATGCGACAGAAAAGCTACGTATCTGAGTAGGACTATTCATACAGTTTTGCCACAACGAGTCAGAGAAAATATAATAATGAATCAATAAAGCTACTCCGAGAAAGTTCTATTTATTCCGTCACTGCAAATAAAATAACAATGTAAAAAATTCCCGCGGGATGTGTCACTAAAGTAAAGTAGGCCCGTAAGTTGACATAGTTATTCATTCGGAGGTTTCCGTGTTTAGTCGGGTGGGCCCGTGAGTCCACGCCTGTGTTGGCGTTGCTGTCATGTTGTTTTCTGGTTGTCAGGGCGTTCAGAACGGACCAGGAGAGCTATGAGTGTGACATGTGTCGGCCGGAGGCGGGGTACGTACGAGTAAACTTAGGCAGGGTAACACCTTATCCATTCTTACTTAAATCTTATAAAGAAGCTTTTGACTGACACATTGGTCTGTCTAGCTAGGTGTACCCATGCAGCGACTTCGTGACAGTAAATGATGCATAACAAATTATATACATAATGATACAGTGTTAAACTTGATATCACCACAGTGTTTTGGGCCATGCATTGACCTATATCTATGTGCATAAGTATATGTGGAAATATGGGAACTAATGCCTACTCAAAACCAGAGATGGTATTATATCAACACGAACAGGAAGCCTTGACTTTAGTTTATGATGACTGGTATATAGGTATACATTTATGTGCCTATATAGATAATTTGAATAATGCCCAAATGTTCATAAAAGTCTTGCACATTATTTATGTATTTTAACAGGGAAGTTTTAAAGGGTTGTTTCAGAAAACAATTTTAGCGAATAACCTCCTCATTTTATATATACAATGTAATGTACATACACATATACATACATTTTATATACATGAGCAAATATACACACATGTACCTTTAATTATTGATGCGTATATATGGTTTTTTAGGTGTTACCAAATTAAATGTATGTAAGATATTACAGGCTTTAATTTTTTGGGATATGTTACATATGTGGAATGTCTGTCTGTGTGCTCTTTATTTATTGTTTATTTAATTTATGTTTTTCAGTCAGCTTTAAGAGCAACTTAGCACAACGAGAAAAATGAGATTGCACCTGTAAGTGTTGGGAAGATGGAGATTGATGTGGATAGGCTATTACAGGAAGGTATAATGAAGAGGCAGCAGCCAACAGACAATGTCTTTCGGCTCCATCTGATGTCAACAAATAATGGTATGAATTGTATAATTTTATTTTTATGGATTTTTGGTACTGCTGTTCTTGGCGATGTTGTTCAGGTAATGAAAATCTATTAGTGAAGTCACATGTTTCAATTTAAGTTACCCATTGAAACTGGCCATGTGTCTAAACATAACATAAATTAACTTTTTGGAATATCATAGAAAATGGATCTGTAAGATGATTTGATAAATTACAGATTAATGAATTTGTCAGGAGTAACAAATTTATTGTTTTAATTGTTAATTTGTAAAAATATAAATACATGTGTTGTACATTTAAAGCCTTAGTGTGATAGGCCTACATAGAAGCAGTTTTACATGTGGTTCACATGGATAATATACATTCTTTCTTTGCCATACTTCCATATCATACATTTCTATTACATTTTAATGTGGGCATTTTACTGTCATGCATGATGAACTTTGTTAAATGATAAGCTAGCCCAAGTACTTCTATGTGGCTTAATAAGACACCAAGGGAAACAACTCTTTAAAGACTCTCTTATTCTGACCCTCCTTGAGCACAGTGCATGTATCATGTCTCATCCTTAACTAAAGTTGTTTTTCATTGGGTTTTCATAGACAAAACTTGTGGTTCTAAAAGCCAGGTTTATATTGGTTTCAGACATGGAAGTTGAAAAAAATGTCTTATATGAGGATGTATGCCCTAAAATCCAACAAATTTGCCATCATCAAGGGCAGGTCTTACAGGTATGAGTTATGTTCACTCTATGTAAGTATACATTCTCCAAATGGATATGTATTCACTCGTGTTTGTTTATCAGCCTGCTTGCTTCCATTATGTATTGAAAATTTCTAAATGGATTGGATCAGGTGTCCAGTGGAGGAGTGCTCTAATATTTATGTGGAACTACCCATGCAAAAATCCTCCAGTCACTACTATGTGGCTCTTGGTGAATATTTACAAATGTGAACTGATGTTGTCAGTTTGTATCCTTTCACTTGTGGAAACCTTCATTTATGGAGGTTTTTGATTCTAAGCCAAAAACAGTTACATTTTTTGTGACATGTGCTTTATGACTGACAGGTTATTGAACACCCTCCAGAGGATGCTTTCTCACATTCCACAAGAAAGCAAGACATTGATTCATCTTATCATTGTACACTTGTGAGTACAGACCTCAACACATTTCTGTTTATTAAATAATATTTAATCAGATTTAATCATATTCGTACAAGGTGTAAACACACAAGTCTTTAGGGGAAATTAACATCAGGCATAAAATTGTCTTGTTGACATATTTGTGGCTATAGTAGTGAATCACTTTTGTTGTTTGTCCACTTGCTTTTGATACCTTGTACCAGTAATCACTGATGTTTGTTACCTTTTGTAGAATAGGATTAAGTTGAATTAAATCCACATTACACACAGATTGAGGTATGCACATATGTTGATAACAAGACCTTTTATTTTAATAACAGACAGGTACATGTACATTATTCTTATTCAACTTTTCACCAAATGTTTTTTTTTTTTTTCACTCATTAAGGTATTGATTGGAGAAAAGCGTGCTCCTACCACTTTACCTAAGGTCATCAATGCAAGAGAATTCAAAGTACTGATGGAAATAGGAGAGAACTTCCTTGAACATTCCCCACTGATGGACAGTTTTCAGAACTTATCTGCATCCACTCAGCTGGATCTGAAACAAGACATGAAATCCACCTTAACATTCTTGCAGAAACACTACAAGAAGGACTTAAATTCTGTACCACCAAGCTTCATATTGCAACCTGATCATAGATCAAGCTTGGAAAACCAGTTGTCTAATGGAACCGAGTTTAAGGTTTGTCACATTTATGTCCAATAGGCTGCAACTTATGAAAAGCTGTTTAACATACACACACTAGAGAGATTAGCATCACACTGTATCTAGATATGTTGTTGGACTGACAAGCATTGTCTGAGCAGAGTTGTACTCGCTTCATGTTTAATGTTAATTGATAAAATTTTTTTTAGTTCTCCATTTTATAACATGAATGAAAACACCATGTTATTCTAGCACATTGTGGGTAGGTTATTTTATCAAGCTTGTGTGTACAAATAAGTCAATACATTTATGGTCTACTTCTCAAATAGAACATACCAGTTGGAAATTATTTGGATAGGGCTGAACCAGTAGTGTAGCATTCATGAATATAACTATATTAATGTGTGATAATGTGCTGGTGAGCTACTATTGACACGGTTTTAACGGCCCGTCTTTGCTTGGTTTCCAGAACCTGGGGAAGTTGACTTTGGAGAAAATCATTTTTTGTCTTCAAAGGATTGCCAAGGAGGCACACTCAACAAACGCTATTACATCTGAGGCAGTGTACAAGTATGTTTATCCAGGTAAAGAAAGGTAGTTCGAATTGGAGCAGTGTGGAACAGTAGAAAGTTGTCAACACCGACAATTTTGACATCAGACTCGCCAGGGATGATAATCCTTGATTTCAAATCACTTGGAAGCCTTATCGTTTGGAATAAATAGGTAGAGGTTGAGTTCAGAGAATGGTTTTTAGCTGTAATCTATACCAGTACTTTTCCTTACATCCATGTTGCTTTAAAACTTTCACTAAACAAAAACTTTGACATAAACGGATATTAGAATGCCCGCATACATCTTGGGACTACAAAGTTCAGAAGTTTATTTTCTGTTTTCTTCTGGTTTGCAGCTTTAGCCAGCGTTACCCAGACTTTGAAGAACAACCCTTCCTCTGCTGCACAACATGTCATCTGCATTAAAAGACATTTTGAGGATGTCGAGATTGAACAGATCCAAAATATGCAGTCTGCACAGAAATTCTTTGATTTACTGAAGGTGAACGGTAACGTCTACAAGGATGATCAAACAGAGACATACCTGAATGAGTTAGAAAAACAGTTCTCTAAGACTGGAACATTGCTGTTCTATAGTGTTGATTGGATGGGAGATGGAGTGAACTGTAAACATCACGCACAGTATATAGATCGAGTTAGGACTTGTATTCGACATAAGCTCACGGAAATCGTCAATGGATACAAGATGAGATGCGCTGATGAAAACCCTGATCAAAGTTTCATTCAGGAAATCAAATGGCATTCAACTCAGCAAGCAAATATATGCAGGTCCTTTTCAGGAAACCCTGAAATACTTGCCCAGATCAGTAAACTTTTGCAAAACCATTCGATTAGACTTGTGCTTCATGGAGTTCCGGGATCAGGAAAAACTTTCGTCTGTGGACAGATTGTGAAAATATTCTCTGAGTTACATGGTCCCTCATGTTTGAATCTCTGTCGCTTGCTTCAACCATACGACACAAGCTGTCACAAGCACCATGTTTTGGAGAGCTTGCTCAGACAGCTTTATAAAATTGTCCAGAACAACAACAACTGTTATGTGGGAGCAGAACCAACATCATTTTCCCGTCCTGAGGAAGCATTGCAGTGCCTGCTGGACATGCTAGCTAGTATAGATCGACCGTGCTTGATTGTATTGGACGGCATTGATAGTGTTCGTCAGAGACAGCTCCTGATTTCAGGATTTCTTGATAATTTGCCGAAAAATGTAAGCTGTGTCCTGTCGGTCGCTTCTGATAATTTTCTGAATAACTGGCTAAATTCTTTCAAACCAGAAGGTGCCCACAATGTACAAATGACGCTTCCTTTATGTCAATCAAGCGAATTGCAGGAGATTTCACATAAATATTCCAGTGGGGCTATATACGTAGCAAAAATTCCATGGTTTAAAACTTCAGCGTCTGCGGCAATCATAAACAGAGTCCTAAAGCAAAAGGACAGATGTCTAACAGCATATCAAAGAGACCAAGTCATGACAGTTTCTAACAAGTTTCAAAATGCTCTTTTCACAGAGTTGTTAGCAAACGAAGCCAGTTCATGGAGCTCGTTTGATCAGTTCGAGTGGATGAACAAATTGTTGACAGTTGACGACCTACTAGAGAAAATTTTGGGCGCCGTGGAAACCGATCATGGAAAGAAATTAGTTCGGCAAACACTTTGTTATCTCCTGGAATCCAAATGTGGCTTGTCTGAAGTAGAACTGGTTGATGTTTTACACAAAGATTTGCTCCTGTTTGCTCCTTCACCTCAAGAGCGTGGAATATTGACATTTGCTGTGAGAAATTTACTTAGCGATATAAAGCACCTGTTATCATACGTAGAAGATGGGAAAAGTCTGTTGTTGGCGTTTAAACATTCTTGTGTGGAGGACTACATCAGGGAGAAGTATCTGAGAGATTCGAAGGCCAGTATCCACACAAAGTTAGCTAACTACTGGATGGCCGCAGCCAGTAATCCTTCTCCAACGATAGAGTACGAATCTCTTGATGACTTGTCTGCATCACAACAGATTCTATCGGATTGGTGCCCTGGAGAAGTGCGTAGTTTTCGAACTTTTTGCGAGGTTCCATATCATCTCATTCATTCACAGAACCAGACTGCATTAAATGATTTGCTTTTGAATGCAGAGTGGATCTGTAGGAAAATCAAAGCTGTCTCAACTTATGCTGTTATTGAAGATTTTGAATTGGCCTCACAAAACTGGCAAGATCAAGGCTACGGTAGAATTTCCGAAGCCTTGTCCATCGTTGGAGAAGGCAGTGATGACATAGAAGGGTGCATGCAAGACTTTATTAATTATTTACACTCCTATTGCCTGTCTTGTCCCAAGACTGTAGGAAAGCTCTGTGACAAGATCAGATCTTGGCTTACGAAGAGGGAAGGGAACAGATATGTGATGCATATAGGTGCGCAAACATCTCCTGGACCATTGTTAACACGAAGGAAACATAGAGCATTGGCTGTGACCATTTCACCTCAAACAAATGAGTTGTTTGCAATCACTGAAAAAGGTTACCTAATAAGTTACAGCCTGTTTGGTTTCAAGGTGAATCGAATGAGGCGTATGCTGGCGTTTCCGTCTGAGGACACTTACGGGAGATTAGAGATCCTTCAGAGATCAGGTGGCTCATGTGTGCTTGCCCTGTACGGATCAGTTTTAATCGGGCTCTTCAACATGGATTCCTTGGAGTGTGTGGAAACCATTCCGTGCGCACAAGGTTCTGAATTGTCTCCCAGCGGTGAGTTTCTTTTATCAAACATGCAAGGAAATGACATTGTCATCCAATCCGTTTCGTCGGAAGAAATCATCTACAATTCTTCAGCTCAATCAGGACGACAGCGACACTTGTTATTTAGTAAGGACGACACATACGAAATTTTCGAGGACATAAAAAATCTGTCCAAAAACCCACATCAGCAATCTGTGATAAAGGTGTTGAATACCACAACCGGATCAGTGACAGCACTATCAGAGGTCGTGGTACCAACTGACTTCCAGGTAAAGGCGTACAGTTGTCAACTACAGTGTATCCTGGTGGGTGTTCTGAAAATGCCCGACTGTTCAAATCAAGATTTCCCAAAGGATATTCTCTCCGACGTTCAGCGGGTGCAGCTGTTCCATTTGTCAACGACCAGTCGTACTTTGGACATCAAAATGCCTGTGTATTTATCCTACCTGTGCTGTGACTTACAAGACGATCAGTTTATTGCGGGTAATGAAAGCAAAGCGTACGTATATGGACTGCCACATGGGCACCAATCCTGTGAGATATGGGGTGTGAGTAGCGAGGCGGTGATAATCAGGGGCAATCGAGTCATTTTCTACGGCAATTCCACCGTCAAGGTATACTCCTCACGGAACGGGCATCTTCTATCGCGATGGAAAACAGGGGCAGATAACCCGGGTGATAGTTATTGGCTATCGGATGACGGCTCTCGCCTAGTGAAGCATACATTTTTGGATAAGACGGGAATTCTTGAGTGCTGGACACTACCCGTGGATGTTAGTGCACCAGAGCAAGGTAAGCCAATAAGGTTATAAATACTTACGGACAGCTACCTTAAGCCACACCAATGTACTATTGACCAACTATTCTAATTTCCAAGGCCCAAATATATGTGTTGGCGCCTGCTTTCAAGATGGCCCAACTAAACAAGTCAGTCATTAAGATTGCCTGTAAGAATGACACCTCCTAGTAGTACGACAACGAGTGCGGTTCAGATGCCATAACTGTTATTTAGATTGAATATTGATCTTGTTCGGGTTTACTCATATTGGCATGTTTCTGTCTAATGCTTTGTTCTAGTTTATTTTTGTTGGAGAACAGTACCTTCTGTAATAATTTGTATGATATAAATAAAAGGCAGCAAAGAGAGTAAAACCAGGGCAGTGACCACAGTGTGATAGTTGACAAGAGGTTACACTAACCGATGAAATCCGATCTCTTATGAGGACAAGATTATGTAATACAGTGTGGGGAAGTGTCTGAATATCGGGCCAACTCCTAGTTTTCAGTCATAGATGGACGAGCCTGATAGATTTGTGCATTCTCGGGCAATGTACCATTTAGTGCTTCGTTCTAGCACTCTCTGATATGACATATATTGGTAAACAAGTGTCCAAGCACTAAAAAAACTTCCTTATTCTTAAGTTATTTATGAACTGACCTACTAGTTGGTTATTGACTAACCCACTACATGTAGTTGGCGACGGCTGCATGTATTTTTTGCTGAGGATTTACCCATGGCTCTTCGTGCATTGCAGGGAATCATACCGACCCAACTTTTCAGAGTTTGACGTACAGCGGATCCAGTGGATTAATTGTTGGTGTCACAGAGGATGGATATGTTGCCACGATAAACACTTGTGAAAAGGTCTACCGATGGACGTTCTCCCAGGTCCAAATTGATCATTTTGTCGATAAATTGGTGCTCTCGCCGGATGCATCTATGGCTGTGGCATTAGGCAGAGGAATTTCTGTGTTTGACATCACTGAGGAAAGGTTAACAAGGCTAAACCATTTCAAACACTTAAAAAATAATGATGGACGCTTTGTAGACGCAGTTTTTTCGGAAAATAACAAAAGACTAGCTGTTGTGCAAAAGGGGACATGCCAAGGATCAGTTGTGCACTCTTTGCAGCTGGATGCGGCGGATTCTTGTGTTACATATGAATGCATCCAAGGAAGAATCTCGTTAGGCAGAAGTAAAATTGTGTTCATGACGTTAACAGACAGCGTAGAATCGGGTAATGTCTCTTTAGTTTGCTCGTATGAAGTAATGGCCCTGGTTAACGACAAGCCTTCGCAAAAAGTGCGCGTAAGCACCGACGAAGACGAAACCGTGTGTCTTTGCCTCAGCACTGATGAAACAAAATTTGCGGCTGCCTGTGTAGGCCTGACTGGTGACCATGGGTCTGCTATGACACTAAGTTTGAAAATATTTGACGCAAACGAGCTAAAAAAGATCAGTGAATATAGAGAACGATTTTCCAAGTGTGTAGATGTGAACAATATAATTTTTCAAGCTACAGATATTATAATTTTCACCTCCCTTAACGTGCTAAAACTTGACATGACCTCGGGTATCTTCAGTGAAATAGTGTCAGTACAGTTGCTGAACGCAGTGACTTCAAAGGATGGAAAATTCTTCGCAGCTACATCTAGTTCAAGAAGAATTTATCTAGTTAACATCGGGACATCACAAGTTCTCGTTAAATATCCGGTTCCTTTGGGTGTGCCAACCAGCATTATTGCCAGTAATCACCTAGATACACTGTTTTTATTTGCACGAGGAATGGCCCACCCATCCGTGCTTACAGCGAACGAGGAACTGAGAGAGACCATGCACCTTGATCGAATCAGTTACGACGTGCCGTGTTTTGAGAGCAGCTTGGTTAATGACTTGCTTCCATGTCGAATAGAAAGTGTAACTCAAATTCTCTTGTCAGATATCCCCAAGAAAACCTGTGACACATCCGAATCAACAATTATGTCCATATCAAACGCAACAGAAGGTAATATCCGATCCTTAGAATTACGAAATGAAGGCTTAAATACGAAAACGAGCCAAGAAATTGAAAACAAAGCGTATTTTGTAAAACAAACCTTAAACAAAGGACCTCTTAAAACTGACACGGTGCGGTTTTCAAAGGGGCCTTTCAGAGGAGAAAGACGACCCTCAAAGGATAATGAACATTTGAGTACAACACGCGTGTTACCTATTGGGGAAGAGGCCCATTATGTAATTTCCTCAAATATGCAGGTTGATAATATGGACGCAGTTCAGAGAGGCTCTTCTAGAGATGACAAAGAAATTGAATCCGACTCAGATTCAGAATTGGTTTCGGGATCGGAATCGCAATGGGAATCTAGCGATCCTGAATCGACAGGTTCCTCATATTCAGGATCGACTAGTGGCTCTGTCAGTTCTGGAGATATAGCTGTAAAATCTGTGCATGAACTGCCGGTGTCTGCCGGGCAAATTCTCCCAGATAACCAAAGGTGTCACCAGGAAGATGACAATCTGGACGCCACTGGAGCACATGTGAGACCAGCACAGCTGGGAACGAAGTCGGAACCCGTCGTTGGGATAGCTGCGGATTCAACAGTGACCTCTAGCGAGGTCAGCGGAATGACCACCATGTCCGTGAAGCAAGCAACAACGTGTAACTACTTCGCCTCCTCGGAATCGGAACAGGACTACGACGGAGGTGCCGAAGACAACACGCTCTCTGAAATGGAAACTTTCTCCACATACTCATCACAAAAGGGATCGACGATGTACTTGAGGACAGATGGTAACACATCTGACGGCGATCAGTCTCCTGACACCGACTCCTCACTCCAATCGAACGAAAAAGAGCCCATCTCAACAAAGCACGGCGGTATTGTGGAGAAAGACAGTGGCCAAAGACGGGTCCTTGTTCACAGACCAGCGACTTATAATTACTTTATGTCTGATGATGAAGAACAGGACAGCGATGACCCGAACAATCCTGAACAGGATAAAGAGAGGAGAATACCCCTGGAGCCCAAGCAGCCAATCAATTCCTCCGGAGATGCTTCATGGTTTCAAGACGAGCTGAGTGGTCGCCAGATGAACATGTCATCAGATGTTCAGCAACGACTTCTAAAGGATACAAAAAAAGGCACTCCATCAAAGGCTTGTGCACTTATGTAATGGTTAACAAATATGCTCTTACAATGCTGCTTTTATACTTTTGCGTGCAAGGCACTGCGCAAGTACAAGCGATGAACAAACTTTAGGAAACTGACCACTTCGAAAATCCATCATTTTGGCTAATTCATTGTGACGTACTGACAAGTGAAGGGTATTCCTTTACATTTTAATCTATTTTTTATTAAATATTTTATATGAAAATTATAATATCAGATATATATTTTTACATAAGTTTAGAATCTATAAATTTACACATTTTCTGAAGTATTTAGAATGTATAGAAAGGAAATTCACACGTTTTCTGAAGTATTTAGAATGTATATAAAGGTAATTTACACATTTTCTGAAGTATTTAGAATGTATATAAAGGTTACAGATTTTTGAAAGATATTTATACTTATACAAGATTTCATACATATGAATGACAATGTGATAAATATTTCTTCGTACTCAAATACAAACGCGTGAAATGTTTCCATATAATCTTCAAAACAGAATTACATCAAACACCATAGCTGAAATCTAAATGCCTCATTACTTTACAACCAATCATTCCGTTAGCTATACAGTGAACTGTGTATTTGTTGTGTTTGCCTTTAGTAAAATATAACTGGTTAACCCCATTTTAATTGCATGTACATATAGTCAGTAATGAGATCTGCCATGTACCTAAAAACGAAGAGAAAAATATACCAGTAGCATATCGTATTTTTGTGGTATTAGAGTTTGATTTATAGTTAAACATAATATGACTTGTGTAATGAGGTAAAAATCGGCACCGTGGAGAAAATCATCGCTCTCATACATCGGGAGGTTTCAAACAGTAATCATGTATTGACCATGCAGGTCAAACTAAAAACTTCAAGGGCTTCTTCACTTGGTAGGCTCTCCGTTTTCTTAATGATCACGCCAGTCGAGCACATCCCAAAATACCTTTGTTGAACAGCCCCTGAGGTAGGTTGGCTTCAC
Source organism: Liolophura sinensis (assembly GCF_032854445.1). Classification (NCBI taxonomy): domain Eukaryota; kingdom Metazoa; phylum Mollusca; class Polyplacophora; order Chitonida; family Chitonidae; genus Liolophura; species Liolophura sinensis. The sequence goes on along the minus strand of NC_088301.1, from coordinate 59,315,286 downwards.
GACAAACTGGTGATGGGTTCGGCTCATCTTCATTCCTGTTAGAGAACAGGTTTGTCGTGGGCACACGGTTGAAATAGTTGTCTGGATCGCCAGGCACAGGAAGAACTGGTCAGTCCCATCCTACTTTGTTTCCACCAGTCTCTGTGTCTTTGGGGGAAGTGAAGGGTGGATACCTAGTTTTTTTTTGTGAATTTAAACAGTATTACATGAAGTTCATTTTTATATACCCCCTGCATTTGGGCGGAGCCTATTACGTTTTAGCGATTTTGTCCGTCTGTTTATCTCTCCGCCCGTCCGTCGGTATTCGTGTCCGGGCTATAACTCCTACAGTTATCAACAGAAGAGTTTTAAGTTTTGGTGTATACACAGATATACAGATGACGATGTGTCGCGACTCATATTGTCCATTTTCGGGATACATACATACACAGATGACGATGTGTCGCGAATCATATTGTCCATTTTCGGGATACATACATACACAGATGACGATGTGTCGCGACTCATATTGTCCATTTTCGGGATACATACATACACAGGTGACGATGTGTCGCGATTCACATTTGTTCATTTCTGCGGTTGTCATGGTTACTAGATCGCCAGTTTCCCTATATATACTACATAGATACATATGATTTCGTGTCTGGGCTATAACCTCAACTGTTTTCCGCGTAGAGTTTTCATTTATGGTGGATACATGCATAAACAGATAAACAGATAAACAGAGTCGTATAGCGACTCACATTTGTCCATTTTCGCGGTTGTCATGGTGGCCAGATTTTCCGTGTATATACTATATAAATAGATATGATTTCGTGTCCGGGCTATAACTCCGCTTTTTATGTACAGTTTTAATTTTTGGTCGATACATAGATACACAGATGACGATGTGTCCTGAGTCACATTTGTCCATTTCCACGGTTGTCATGGTTACAAGATTACCATTTTCCCTGTATATACTATATAAATAGATAAGATTTCGTTTCCGGGCTATAAGTCCAACTGTTTTCTGAGTAGAGTTTTGATTTTTGGTAGATATATACATACCCAGAAGACAACGGGTCGCGACTCACAAAATGTTTTTTTCCCGCGGTTGTCATTTTTACTAGAATGCTAATTTCCCTATATATACCATATAGACATATATGATTCCGTGTCCAGGCAATAACGTGGGTGAGTTTTCCACACAGAGTTTTAATTTTTGGTGGATACATAAATGTAGATGCACAGATTACGATGGGTCGTGACTCACATTGGTCCATTTTCGCGGTTGTCATTGTAATCAGATAGCCATTTTCCTCATATATTTTATTTAAACATACGATTTCGTGTCCGGACTACAACTCCGAAAGTTTTCCATGCAGAGTTTTATTTTTTTGTGGATACATAGATACACAGAGGACGAACTGTCACGACTTACATTTGTCCATTTTCGCCGTTGTCATGGGAGCCGGGTAGCTGTTTTCCATATATATACTATATAAATAGGAATGATTTCGTGTCCGGGATACAACTCCAACTGTGTTCCGCATAAAGTTTTCATTTGTGGTGGACACATTTATCCACTTGTGCGGTTTTCATGGTAACAACATACCTATGATCAACATCCATGTGGCGAGTATAACCCCTGAAGGTTCCCCTCAGGGGTTATACTCGCCACAATGCTGCTGGTATTATTTTATACATTTCAAACAAATGCATTTATTGGGGCGTATGTTGTGTTCACCTGAACTCTTGTTATTCCTTAGCATTAAGATCGCATTGTAAGGGTCAAAATCTGTGTTGAAATGTTCGTCAGTTACTTGCTATAGTTCGGTGGTTTGCTCCGGGTAATCCGGCTTTCTCCACCGTTAACCGTCTTTGAATAGATACATGCAAGATATATTGAACATCAATCAACCAAATCAGAGCCTGTCAATCGTTCCAGTTTAGATATGACTAGATACATATTTAATTCTGAGCACTAATTCACGGCGTTAACCATGGACAGTGCTAGGCATGGGTAATACACATTTCTGTGGCCGAGACGTTACAGAGCGTTTGTCTAGTAAGCAGTACATCGGGATTTTAACCGGCGGTCGATCATGCCTAAAACTTAAAGAACGGCACACCCACCACAGCTAAGGTTGGTGATACTCGGAGAACGGACAAAGTTATGTTTGTCCTGTTTGTATCATCGCCCTGTCAGCAAGGTTGATACTTGCCACATGCTTCGTAATCACCCATATTTGACTCTACATTTAAAAGTCTTAAGAATCCTACTTTTACGACAGCCAATGGCATTGCAGCCGGCGTATTTCCGCCAAGGCATTTTCAGCCAATCATTGATCGTGTGTATTTCCTCGTTTCCTCGCTGGTTTTATGTCAGCTCGGATCTGATTTATTCCTTGACACAACATTATAACTGTATATCGTTAGCTTGATTAAATAAAGATGGGTTGTATAGGCTTATGCTGTGAATGGACAGGCATCGTGTGAAGCGTTCCCGTGAGGCAGTACTACAGCTGTCTGGGCTCTGGGAGCAGCCTGCTATAAGGAGCCACTAAACTGTGATCTCACGAATCATGCAGAAACCGAAGTGACAAATCAACAAACCCTAGGAATTTGTGAAGAATGGTTTCTCGCGGCCACGCTTGCACCCTCCAGAATGCACTTGGAACTGCCTTGTTCAGTGGTGAACGTTTTCATTCAAGACTATAACTACTTATTCAATTAAGGAGGTAACTGGAGTGCATGAGGTAAACCACAGGCTTTTGGCAAATTACTGACGAACTTTCTGAAGTGTAACCTACGGATAAGCACATCACATTGGTGGAATGCTTGTGGTATTCAGCAAAGGTTACCCTGCACAAACATCCACATGGTTGTCACCATTGACCCACGAAGGGTGGGGCGTACAAGGATACATGTATAGACCTAAGCACGTTTATACCACACATATATAGGCCTAAACAGCTGTATACAATACATATATAGGTGTAAACACGTGTGTCGGAACAACAAATTATCTAGATCAGGAGTGTCAGGGGTTATCTCAACAGCCCTGACACGGGTTTGTATATATCAGCATTATCTTCAAGAAGGCTGATTACAGAGATATGGCCGGATGTTGGCATATCATACAGGTAGACGACACCTACCACGGTGCAGGTATTCTCTCTCACACGGATTTGTCCAGATGTCGGAGACGTAAACAACACTATCGGGATATGTTTCACCAAGACTAAAGAGATCTGCACGATAGCCAACAGTTTTTCTCGTAATATTTGTTATGTCTAAAGATTTAATCCCGTGAATTGGTCCATCATAGTTGGATGTCTGGAGTAAGTCGGAATATAAGGCATAGACATAAGAGGCATCTTGGGCTATAAGTGTGACAAGTTGTAGTTTTGTATCGTCAAAGAGGTTTCACCATGAAGAAGCTGCTGGTTCACTCGGCCTCCCAGCTGGTCACTGTCTCGTCAGGAAGGGGAAAGCTGGGCGGATCCGACATGCGGTGTGTGGACGTCTTGCAGGCTGAGAAGGGTCGAGGATTAAGTCTGGTGGTAGATGCGTAAGTGGAGGACCAGTAAAAATTTGCCTTAGAAACCCGAAACTAAAATGGCAAAAAACTAAGAAAAGGTTCATCATATCGACAACTGAATAGTAGTCGTAAGAAAAAGTATTCAAATAATTGAATTCTATATCGACCTTATCAATGAGGAGAAAGAGAGAAGTAACATCCACAGACATTTCTCCTATAGATTCATAAATGCGAAGGCAAAAAGATGATATAACCTCAGTGTAGCCCTACCCTATCAGCCACTGGCAGTATATACCTCTGATGAACATTTCTTCATCCTTTTACCTTACTTAAAGAGTGAAACTGAAGTTTGCACTTGCTTGTTACGGGCGTAAGGCATTAGCTGACTGAATAAGCCTACCTTTCAGGTATAGCTGTTCAATGTATAACATAGGCTATGTATATAGACCTACTCTGTACTGCATATACCACCTGCGTTTGATTTCTGTATATTCCAAATGAATCTGTTCGACTACAAGCCAAAAAAAAATTTACATGTTTCCTAGGGCACGAGTTTGCTAGTCTATTTGGGAATCATTGACTGTTGTGATTCACTCACAGCAACTGCCTTTCATTTCATGTTCTTGTTACTTGTTTGAAGACAAGGGTTGATTGAGGGAATAGATTATGACGACGTGATCGCCCGGGCATATGGAAATTGCCAATTTCAAAACACTGTTGACGCCACTGGTCATTGTGTTATACCAGGTAAGACAATGCTATGAAAATGTTAGCAAATGTCTACTATGTTCAGAATGGGATCTATTTTGTGTATATAATAAATAAATCCACGTTGTCCGACCTAGAGCATAAGTGTCAAGGAAACCACTGTGTGCGTCTGTTGCAGCGCAGTTATTTTTGTTTTAATAAAGATTCGCTGTATTCATTGCTTGTTTCGAAATAAAAAAAGTATATTCCATACAGCAGCGTACACCGGTATATGTCTCTCTGTGTACACACAGTTGATCATGTCATACAAAACTTCCCGTATAATAATCTGTGTCATCTTGTAGGTTTCGTTGATGCACACACCCACCCAGTGTGGGCTGGAGACAGACTTCACGAGTTTTCGATGAAAGTAAAACACTTATCTTCGTCCCAATCATTCATATATATATATATATATATATATATATATATATATATATATATATATATATATATATATATATATATATATACCAGTGCCATGCAGTGGTGTTGGCGAAAATAATTCCTTCAACATGCTTTGGCCTTGCTGTTGGATTTGACAATTTGGAATTACGTAAACCATGTCATTATCAACCGTTGCTTAATGGTTTGAGGCCTTCTTCAAAATCACTCTTATTTTAGCTTACATTCCTTTAGCTTACAGTAAAAAAACAAACAGATATATACGTGCAATCAATTGGAAGCCAACCTTGTGAATAACACAAATGCATGGCCTCATAAAACATGAGGCAAAACGAAGAAACATACTCATGCTTTCCTGCAGCTGGAAGGCGCCACATACATGGAAATTCACCAAGCGGGAGGAGGTATCCATTACACTGTTGACCACACTCGCAATGCCTCGGACGACGAACTATTCAAAGGCCTGTGCGGAAGGCTGCGTCAGATGCTCCAAGCAGGGACGACGCTGGTGGAGTGCAAAAGCGGATACGGGCTGGAAGCGGAGACGGAATTGAAACAACTTCGTGTTATCGACAGAGCGAGGATGGAACTTCCGGTTGACATCTCCAGCACGTTCCTGGGTGCACACGCTGTTCCAAAGTATGTAACCGATAGCTTAAGACTTGGACTATTACCAGTTACGTAACCACGAGGGTAACAATTTAAAGCTACAGTGTACGGGCAGAAAGATAGAGAGAGACAGAGAAAGAGAGGAAGAGGGGGAGAGGTAGAGAGAGAGATAGAGAGGGATCTATCTAACTTTTTATATTATTTATATATAAATACATATTTCTCAGTACTATGGATATAGATGAACCAGTAAACTGTTGGTGCACAGACATATTGAGAAACACTATGTAGCATTACCCGTACTCTTTGGTATAGGTCATGCTTCACAAGGTGTAGGTTACATGCTTTCTCCCACTATTCTAAGGCAATTACAAATATTGCCTGTCTTAAAATTTCGGCTTTTTTCTTTAAGGGGCAAATCGTCAGAAGAAGCCACAAATGATGTACTCAATGTCCAACTTCCGCGCTTGAAGTCCCTCATGGATAATGGCGATTTGAAAGTTGACAACATTGACGTTTTCTGTGAAAAGGGAGTTTTTGACCTGCAGCAATCTGGCAGAATATTGCAGGCTGGAAAATCGATTGGTCTTAACCTGAATTTTCATGGGGAGGAGATAACTCAACTAAAATCTGCTGAGGCGAGTATTCTGAGTTCTCAAATGGGATGTTTTTCCTCTACCAATGGCGACTCTGGTCATATATTGCTGAAATGACCGCTATACACTTGCAGTGAATGAGTAATACGTTACCAATTTGCCAGCAAAAATGTCTCATCACATTGGCAGGGGAAAAATGTATATTGCATAGCTAAATCCCGAATTTACTCCAGGTGGAACAGGTTCTCTATTAATGAGGAGTTTAGGAGTTGGACCTATATGCCAATTCCGCATATGTATTGGGTATGGGTATTTTTGCTTTTGGCCCAAATCTATCTGTTGTTTAATATTTCCAAAATCCTTCTATTTTAGATGGGTGCAGATCTAGGAGCGCTGGCTATAAGCCATTTGGAGGAAATCTCCGATGATGGTATATCAGCAATGGCGCAGTCTGGATCTGTAGCAGTGGTTCTTCCCACTACAGCCTACATCCTCCGGCTCAAACCTCCACCTGTCCGCAAAATGATAGACGAAGGGATAGCCGTAGCACTTGGGTCAGACTTCAACCCTAATGCATACTGCCTTTCTATGGTAGGATTAAATGTTGCTCGACTTGCGTGCAATACTTCCGGCGGCATATTTAAGTCCATTAGAAGCAGTTAATGTATAGAGATGGTAAAAATTCGGCTGTTTATTGAAACTTGTTTACATAATACTCCCTTTAGTCAAAGAGATTCGAGCAATTGTTGTAAGATTATCTTTGCTCACCCTTTCAACAAATGACACGAAGTTAACGGATTTGCAACAATAATAGGCCCGTATTATGCATATGAAACCCGTAATTATATCTATACATGATTTATTATACACTGACAGATGTATATAAGATAAAAGACAACAACATAAAGAGTAAAGCCAGAGCATTGACCGTCTGTTATTGTAGGTCGCTAATCAAACTTAATCACTGAAATCCTGCACAATGTCTATGTACCCTAGTTATCACAGTTATAGACTTACTTAATCTTGTCTCCTATATTTTATCTTTCCGTTTGATTCCCGCGGTAGCCAATGGTAATGCATCTCGCTTGCATCTTGTTCCGAATGAGTATGTCCGAATCTCTGGCCGCGGCGACCATCAACGCGGCCGCCGCTCTCGGTAAGGAAGACACGCATGGCTCTCTGGAGGTCGGCAAAGTAGGAAACATGGTCATACTTGAAACGGACAGGTATATTTACGTATTTATGCTGTATGCTGTTTTCGTTTTTCATTGTTTCTGAGTAATTGTTACCAGTGTACCTATATAAGTGATAATTAGCAGGATCTTGATCGTTGTTCCTTAACATCGAATATTATATGTTTACTGTATGCATATTTATTTATTTTTTGATTGATGTTTTACGCCCTACTCACTATATAACGCCATATTTAACTTATACGACGGCGGCCAACATTATGATCTGAGGAAACCGGGCGGAGCCCGGAGGAAACCCACAATCATCCGCAGGTTTAATGTATGTATATGTTTAGTATTAATGGAACGATATTAGTAATATAGGAAGGTGCATGAAAGAAACTGTAATTATGAAACAATGATTCAGTTTGTTCTGTATTAAGATTTTAAGCTTAGGCCATTCTGTGTCACTTTATCGCTTGCAGAACATCATTATCTCCTTTTATATTATCTCCTTATTCTGTAGTTGATTTTGATTATTGACTTGAGTAATTTAACTAATCTGTACATACTTGTTATTCTAACTAATCGGTACATACTTTTTATTTTAACTTATCTGTACATACTTGTTATTTTTGCTAATCGGTACATACTTTTTATTTTAACTAATCGGTACATACTTTTTATTTTAGCTTATCTGTACATTCTTGTTATTTTAACTAATCCGTACATACTTGTTATTTTCAGATGGGAAAACATTATATACCAGTTTGGCTGCCAGGAGAAGCTTATCAAGTATGTGATCACTCATGGCAATGTTGTTTGGCAAAATTTCTAAACTCTCATCAGGCGTGACCACAGCGTCTCATGCAAGTGGTTTTTCTTTATACGTGGACATGCTAAATATTTCTAAATAGACTAGGGTATACGGAACATACTTGATTCTGTGGATGCAATCACGTGATTAACCTCTTGTCCAATGAGGTATGTATGCAGAAGCAGAGTATATATACTAGTTGGGATACTTGTGTGGAGTTCTTAGAAACACTATGGAGATATTGATTATGGACTATTAGAACGCATGACACGAAGCAGACAAAACACTGACATGGAAGCAGTGACGACAGTGTGTGTCTTGTCAAGCGTAGCTTGTGGAAGCAGCGACGACAGTGTGGCAACTGTAGCCTGTGCACAACTAGCCTTCGGAAGCAGCAATGACAGTGTGTTAACTGGAGTCTGGGCACACCTAACCTTTGGAAACGGCGACGAAAGCCTGACAAATGGAGTTTGGGCACACGTAGCCTTTGAAAGCAGCGACGACAGTGTGGCAACTGGAGTCTGGTTACACGTAGCCTTTGGAAGCAGCGACGACAGTGTTATATTTTGAATGTTGTAACACATACAATATTCAAACTTGTGAACCAGCGAGGGCAATGTGAAAACAGACATCTGATGACACATAACTAGGGATGTACGGCCACATGACATATTCACTTTAGCCAGGATCATGTCTACGCTTCCATGACTGATCCCATGCAGGTTCTCACTCTCATATTGTTTGCCAGAGGAGAGGTTTATCTGTGAATGTTTCCAAGAATCATGAACCAAGAGAAGCCTAGTGGTCTAAGGTGTGGTATTGTTTTCTCTCTATGTTGTATGTCTTAATTATATTATAAGGAATCAGGAAACAACCAATGCTTTTATCCGGCATTTCTTATAAAAATAGTATGGTTGTGTGTGAACATACTATGGCATTTATTGAAGCACATTCCCAAAAGTCACACTCTTGGTCTAGCCAATCTGCTGTTGGTCAGTATTTATTTATTCATTTGTTTCACTGGTGTTTTACGCCGTACTCAAGAATATTTTCACTTATACGACGGCAGTCAGCAATATAGTGGGAGGAAACCGGGCAGAGCCCACGACCATCCGCAGGTTGCTGACAGGCCTTCCCACGTACGGCCGGAGAGGAAGCCAGAATGAGCTGGACTTGAGCTCATAGCGACCGCATTTGTGCGAGGCTCCTGTGTCATTGCGCCGCGCTGGCGTGCTAATCCCCTCGGCCATGGAGTCTCCCTCTTGGCCAATACGTTCTCGTGTTTGAATCCAGCTTATGTCGGTTCTTTTGTAGCTTCAAGGTCATAGGGTTTGTCATTTACCAGCTGAAGAACGGTGGTATTCCTTGTGTACAACTGGGTTCTTTCTTGAGCTCATAGCGACCGCATTTGTGCGAAGCCACTGTGTCATTGCGCCGCGCTGGCGTGCTAACCCTTTCGGCCACGGAGTCTCCCTCTTGGCCAATGCGTTCTCGTGTTTGAATCCAGCTTATGTAGGTTTTTTTGTAGCTTCAAGGTCAGAGGATTTATCAGTTATCAGCTGAAGAACGGTGCTATTCCTTGTGTATAACTGGGTTCTTTCCCCTATTAATATAACTGGCGTCTTATAAGTGATATATTCTTAACTATAGAGTTGAACCCAATTGTATACATAAATACATGTAAGTGTTTAACAACTTCTTTGCTTTGTTTCTTAATATATCCACATTGATGGTTGACGGTAACCATACAGGGGTCTCTGTGGCCTAGTGGTTAGCGTGCTAGTGCAGCAAAATCACCCAAGAGCACCTCAGTCGCTGTGAGTTCAAGTCCAGCTTATGCTGGCTTCCTCTCCGGTCGTACGTGGGAAGGTTTGCAGCAACCTGCCGATCGTCGTGGGTTTCCCGCGGGCTCTGCCCGATTTCATCCCATGATAATGCTGGTCGCAGTTGTATAGATGAAATATTCTTGAGTACGGCGTAAAACACAAATCAAACATATAAATGAAATACCCGAAATCATATACAGTATACACAGCCACCATACACATGTAAACATAAAAAGAGAGGTTGCTGGTCGGCTGTGATTTTTCGTCAGGTTGTTTGTCAGGTACCTGTTGAAGGGGGTGGTATCAACAGGGTCGTGCATGCCCGGGTTCGTTCACTTCAGCAAACTCCAATATCAGAGATATCATTGGCTTGTTCGTGAATGTGCACGTCAAAACCGAATATGTCGATCTGAATGGGGCCGGAAGCAAATCGTGCATGATGGGCACAATTGTCATGAAGATTATACATAAGAGCCGTGCTGAAATATGGCCAGACGAAATGTGTTAATGCATTATGACAAGGCCTATCAAACTTCCCTTCATTGTATTCGTAACAGTTTTAATGTTTTAACAAAACTACATGCATACAGAATATGAACATTTCTGTTGACAAAAACAACTCTTACGACTGTCTTATAGCTACGGAGCTATGCAATATCTGACGATGCAAATACTCAAGATTACTTAACCTTCTATGACTTTCCATCGGATGTTCTATTGGTCTATCTTTGTTTATGATTTCAAGAAGAAAACAAATGTTGTTTTCGGAATTCTAACGGACAGGTGAGCACAGGCCACTAAAAAGCCTTAATTATACGTTATTACGAAACAAATGAAATTTTCCACACAACAATAAGTCATTTATTTTGCAGATGGATTTGTACCTCAAATATCCACAATGTATCACAGATTACCTAAGATCTGTCTAAGTTAAGGATACACAACTAATCTCTTGTTTATCGGACCTAAATTCCTTCCATGACAAAGTTGCTAAGTTTTTTCTCACCGAAAGTTGACCTTAGAAAGGTGTTATTAGGTTGGTTTAGAAGGTATAGGGTGATACCCTAGTGGGCAAATATAATATTTTATGACACTTATTTGCCCCTAAAACGCACGTTTGGGGGCGAAATTTTAGGTTATTTACAATCTGTAGGCCTTGGCCCCTCGTCTTTCCCCAAAACCTGCTCTCATGTATGTGAGCTCCACCTATTTTCTTCGGTTGCTGATAGTCCTCTTGCGTCTTGGGGGAGGCCCATTTGGTGCCGCCAAGACTGTTGTTGTTGGGGACATAATTTGCATGTCGACGGTTTGGATGGAATCGTAATTATCAATGTAAGGCTTCGTCACCCGCCAAACCTACAACAGACATACCACATCAATGACCATGCAAATGCACAATAATGCCCTTTTCTAGTAAGTCAGTGGACATGGTGAACGTATTCATCTTTAGCCCCAATGGCTGCTTTGCGTTTTATAAGTTATCACACATTGAGGTGTCGACTGAAATTTGAGCTTTAAAATGAATCTACGACATATATAAATATGAAGATTAATGGTCTTACCTGTTCTTCCTGTAGTAGCTTTGTTACAGCTTCAATGTCAGGTGCCATATAACGATCATTGTCCCAAGGCCTGCTTAAGGTAAGAAAGTCCCCTTTAGTTTAATTAAGAAATCTTTCATTCATCACAGGTAATCTTAATTATTCTTCGGTCCATTTTCTTGTCTCAATTTTTACCAATGATAAATATATCTGTGACCCGAACAAACGCACTAAACAACAACTTTGTCTGCTAAAACATCCACAAAACATTTCCCTTTACCAGCAGTATTAAACTGAATATTTCACACTTACGCCACCACTTTTCTGACCAGCTTATACACCTCTTCCAACGGCGGCGTCGAACGGAGGGGTCGTAGAAATTCCACTGCTTGACATGCGCACAAGAGTTCGATTTGCAAGCACTGTGAAAACAAAACCCACTGTGATACAATGTAAGATGGGGGGCGTAGTATGTTCACTCAGGCAACGATTACGCCCAAACGACAATTTATTCTTTAGATACAACATTGAAATGACTGCCTAAATGAGTCTATATGAGCACCTTGTTCTACGTGTTCCACCACGCGCAGTGCCTTTCGCGCAGAAAACCTCCCATAGACACGTGGTCTTCCGTTCCTCCGCTTGTAGTGATGGAATCCACGGATGAAGGGTGGCACAACACTTTATTCTCAGAAACTGCAACAATGAATTGGAAAAAGGAAACTTTTCCAAATCAGAATTCAGAATGCCTGCTAATATCAAACGTATATACCCCGGTAGTCCGAGTCAACGTGATGTTTACTAAAGGGCTTAGCTAATACACGTACAAGAGAGCTATAACCACAAATACGATTCAAATATTTATTCAATATAACCATATAAAAAGCACGACATTTTGTAAGCAGTTATTTTTGTACATATATACTACAACTTTGTTAGTAGTTATTATCGAAGTGTTTAGCTTTTTGTGTTGACTAACAAGAGACGCTGCTGTACAATGTGCCACCATGAATCCGGAATTTATGCCTCCATTGTTAGTCAGAAACGCCGGTAATTCACTAAGTGCTGAAAACAAAACAAGTTATTAAAATTTAGAACAATATATTTCAGTTTTAAACGGCTGCCATGCATCCTTGGCTTTTTCATAAATATCCAAACTGAATAACCTTTGCAACATTCTCCATGCTAATATATTCGGTGTTCTTAGACGACGATTAATTTATTAAACCAGTAGATTTACAGTCACTCGAAAACGAAAACACCATTGAAATGAGATAGCATATAGTTTAGGACAATCGTGTGCTTACATGGATTTACTAATCTTTCAATCCGTCGTTCGCTCATATTCGCCAGTTCATGTACACCGATAGCCAGATAGTCAAGCACCTATGAAATAAAACATTTGTATCATCTTTCTTTATGATCAAAACATAACCTATTTGAGTATCCACTCCAACGTCTTTCTTAAACTTAAAAGGTCCTACTCGCGTTCTTTCAATTATAAACTGTGAGAGATGAGTAACTCAAACTTTTTGGAAACACAAAGCAACCTTCGCTGGGTATTCTCCATGAAAATTTCCACCGGATAAAATGGGCTGATCTCTCTGGAAATACATCTGGTAAAAAATAGTGTTAAGGTACGGTATGCAATACAGGATAATGACAATGGGAAATCACACAGCAGGATACAACTGTATTTAATAAGTTATATCTCTGGCACAATACAACATTGGAATGCCAATCTTGGCGTACATCATAAAGTCGGAGATAAGGGTGAAATCGTGGGTCTTTCAGGTACATGAATCATATGTGACAAATAGTGATCCTTCAGCCCTTGGCGCTCAGCTCACCATAATGGAAACAGTTCATCACCGGTCGCCCCTTCTGTCATTATATATACTGTAACACAGAGTGGGCTTAGGCATCATTTGTGACGAATGTGCCTATAACTATAGGACTGAATGGCCCGGTGTTCAAAACTTTCTTAATACCAGATTTACCTTTAGGCAAGTTTTCGGTTTTGTACTTGGCCCAAAAATTATTGTGTAGCAGTGTATCAAATATGAACTATATCTGCTGCTGTTCCATTTGGTATCGGTACAACTGTGTTGGTTGCTGTTTTCTGTTGTTTTGTTTTTTTTATCGTAAAATTATATTTTATATGACTTAATACCGGTAATAACTAATACACTTTTGAACAACCTTACCCAGATCGCCACGTGGGAGTGATAGGGGTGCCCTCTAAAGAATGAATGTTAGGTAAAACTTGTTTTAGGATGACTTGAGAACTGGATTCGGTGTACCTGGTAATATGGCCATAATATTTATGAAAGCGAAGAAGTTAATTGCTATAGTGTTTTGAATATACAGCTTCAAACAGAGTGGTCCACTTTCACGCTGTTTGAAAGCAAAAAGCCACAGGGGTAAGTGTGCTGAGTGACAGGCGTGGGCGATACCTTTCATCATGGATACACGAGCGCCGTCTGTGTTACAACAAAGGATACAGGGTTTATCCGTAGCGCTGTTAATCTCTGTTGTCAGGACACCTTTTACAAAGTCAATGGTTTCGTTCACGATCCCGTGGACCTGTAAGCCAATAGCAGGGTTAAGAGGAAAGGAGCCACCTAGACACTAAATAACCTACATGTAACCAACGATCGAATGCAGCTCATAGCGGTTTTTCGTTGAAAGGTTTCACATACATAACCCCGTCTTCGCCAATCATTATTCTGAATACTTTGTGGCTGTATTTAAGGTGCCTTAAATGAAAATTTTTGACTTTAAATCAATCAAATAAATAAATCAATTACCAGATGTCTGAAAATTTGTTACCGTGTTCGCTTATTCCATTATAATATAATGGTAACTGTGGCACACAAAGGAAAGAATCTTAAATGTTAGTGAGCAGAACAGATTAATGAATTGCCAGGATAACGCAAGCAGTTAACATCACGTTGGAGCCAGCAGTCTGTTGAGCGCATGAGTGCTGTATGTAAATTATTTGCCTAATTGCCTAAAATTTTGGAAAAACTCGCATAATAGATTAAATTAAGTTGTGATCAGAGAATAAATAAGTTTAGTACCTGTGGACAACATCGGAGTGTGTATGCATCTTGGACACGGTTACAAAATCGGTGACTTTCTGCAAGAAGGGTCGACACAGGTAGGTCTTCCGTATTAACATAGACATTGGTTCTAAGGCATGTTCCAGAACTGTTATACAGTACTGCATATAACCTCAAGACTTCTGCCAACGATTAACCTCGGCTTTGTTCAGTAAAAGATATGTTATTATTCTCCGAAATTGGCTTGCTTTACAAAAGGTTTAAAATGAACCCTACAGCAATGCAGGTAGGCCACATTTGATTGACGAGCTGGAAATATATGAATCGGATGAGAGTTAATCTTGACTGAAACCAATCACTCAAAGGGTTTACCGATATTATGACTTACCTGCGATTTCTGATGGGTGCATATCGGAATGAAGCAATGACCGCAGTCTGCCGGCTACTTTACCCTGTCCCTTGTGAGGTCTCGCTTTATGGATATCTTGAAAATGTTAACCCATCATGTTAGCTTGCACGCGTATGCATTCGATGATATTCAGTCTGTTCACATGTTCACATAACTAAGGCAATAGAATAATATATGCCATGGATCTGAATAAAAATAGCAACTCATGTGTCACCCGACTGAAAGGATTTTCAAAGTGCACAATCAGGTTCATGAATGAGAACAAACAATACAGCTCTATACTTACAACAGCATACATTGTGAGGCACAACGTATGGTAGTTTTGGACAAGCACTATACCTAATGTGTCAGTACAGATGCACCAGCTTACCGTCATCAAAGGCTCTGGTGGATCCCTTCAGAACCTCAAGTGTTAAACCAGCAACAATGTCAGCCTGTCGACATATGGCTTCCGCTCGTTCCACGGCTGTCAATAAAAACCCTCAGTAATATCACTGGTTTTCTATTCAGTTTCATTTGTTTCAACTGACTTGAACAAAAACAGTTTCTGTTTCAAAAGGATGAAAGAGATTCACTTCCGTGATCTGATTTAATTTCTTGGCGGTGGTCAGGTTTACGGGTGGACGAAATCGGAGTACCCGGAGTTACCAAGTGCCCGCAGTAAACCACCGCCCCCTACTTGATAAACACCATGACAAAGCCGCCGCCGAACCAGTGAAAGCTGAATTAGCGCCAACCTCCTCTTTCTGCGACCAGAACACTAGTTTTATAATAACTGCGGTCTCCGTGGCCTAGTGGTTAGTCTGTTAGCACAGCAGAATAAGCCTCTCATCAGTTCAGTCACTACAAGTTTGTCAAGTTGAGGCGATTTACTCTCCAGTCATATACATGGGAAGGTCTGGCAGCAATATGCACATGATTGTGGGTTTTCCCTGGGCTCTGCCCGGTTTCCTCCCACCATAGTGCAAACCGTTGTTGTATGAGTAAAATATTCTTGAGCATGGCGTAAACCTCCATTCAGAATAAGTTCTATAAATATAAAATCACCTTCATCGAGCATATTTCAACGCGAATGTTTACCTTCTGCTCCTATGGATGTGATGAGCTGAGTGCCGTTTATCAAGGCAATACCCTGCATAACAGAAAACAATGGGCGGAGTGAATAGTATATCCATACAATTATACATACAGGGAATCTCCACAAAAAAAGATATGACGATAATAATATTGTTATAATGTAAAATGTGTGGAATGTAGAAGACAAACTCTCCACATATTTCTGCACAATATATTCTATACAGAAACTTCCAATATTGAAACTGCTTACTTCTTTCGGACCGAGACAGACTGGCTCCAAGTTGTTAGCTTCAAGAACCTAAAATATTTAAAAGAGATTAAAAAAAAATATTTAGTGTATATTACATTTTTATAAAGTATATTTTAAATTTTTGAGGTAACATATAAAACTGTATGATTTGTCCACTGAGACAAGACAGGTTCAGATTGGACAAATGACTCGTGCATTGGCGAAGATTAAAAGAACATGTAAGTTCTATACAATTTTTTGACAAATTAAACTTGTGTTTCTTACATATACATATGTATTTGTATGACCACTATAGCTGCACTTTGATAATGAAAACAAACTGCCAAAGATCTACACCAGGTGACGTTTTAAGTTATCGGTCATTAACCTCTTCAGGTGACGTTTTAAGATATCGGTCATTACCTTCAAATCCCTTATACACTATAAAATATTGCCGTGAACATATGTAAATGTCAAATACAAGAAGATATTTTTGGGGCGTAATCTGTCGGTGACGCAGTCTTACATATTTGGCATCTGCCCAGCCACTGTTCGGGCTCCACATCTTGCCTTCTCCCATTAAGCCAAGACTCAGGTGTGCCAATGGTGCCAAATCCCCACTGGCACCCACAGAACCCTTTTCTGGCACCCAAGGTAGGCAATTAGCTGCGTGAGCAAAAGTGCAGACGAAATAAAGTTAAAACACAAGATTATTCGCGAGTATGTGTCGAGAACAGAGTGTACATGTGCATAGATATGATTTATGATTGCTACCTTTTGCCTCTCTTCTCGCAAAAATTCGGGAGTGTTTGCTGAGAATCAAGTGAACTTTTTTCTTTTCTTTATAATTTATAATTATAATAAAACAAGACAAGAAGAAAAATACCACAGAATTTTGAAGAGGGACAATTGCGTATGTTACCTATATGGGGAACTTACCGTTATAAGCTGCTATGACACGGTTAAGGGTATTCAGAGAGATACCGCTGTAACCCTTGGCCAGCACATTAATCCGGAGGGCCATTAACATCCGGGTTCTCTCAGGTGATAAGGGCGGTCCCACGCCTGTCGGACAGAAGATAACACGATTTTTTCAGGTGTGTGACGTCACAAAACACTTAGAGCATAGAGAATGAAACCAGAGCAGATACGACAGTGTGATAATGGGCAAATGGCAACACGTAACTGGTGAAATACGGTTTCTTGTCAATTTACCTCAGAACATTACAGTTTTATTCCAACTACTCATATAAATGCTTAAATAGAAGCAAGTTACATGAGCCATAGCTAACGTGGAAATTGGGGAACAAAATGTAGTGATATTAAGTACAAATTATTAGACGTCACAAACTGGTTCAAAATTTACTCAAAAGTCTCACAATTAACATAGAATAACATTAAAACAATGCAAAAGGATGCACAGTCCAGCCTATAGGCTATACAAATCTGATGCCTGTGGTTTTAATTACAACCAAACAATTGGTTCAATGCTTAATATCACTATTCAACATATCGGGATAGGATGCGTGACATGGCTGCATGTCTTCTGATCAGAATGGCTTTGCCAATATGCCAAAGTTGCCATTATATTGCCGACATGCCACAGTTGTCATTATATTGCGGACATGCTACAGTTGTCATTATATTGTGGACATGCTACAGTTGTCATTATATTGCCCACATGCCAGCGTTGTCATTATATTGCCGACATGCCACAGTTTTCATTAAATTGCCGACATGTCACAGTTGCCATTATATTGCCTACCTGCAGCATGCGATCTGATGACATTTTCTTGAAGAGTTCTGAAAAGCCAAATAAATGTAATGCTATTGATTCTGCAAAAGTTGATGTTTATTTTTTCTTGCACTTAATTGGTTTCATAGTGTATATATACATCTCATCCCATAAACGGTATTCTTCTGATGGTGAACGGATCTGCTGTAGGCTATTTTTGTCAAGTAAATGTCAACACATAAAATAAATTTGAAAATCGACATAGCACAGTGTAAGTCGATTTCAAAGCATGCGTAACCTTCTATCATTATCGATAATGAATCAATAATAACTTAGTTATGTACCTCTGCATACAACAGAATTAACATGGTCGAGGGAAGAAAAAATATCCAAACTTACACCAGTTTATCTTTGTCTATCAAGACACGTGCAAAGTTCCCAAATCCAGTTGTGATTCCATAAACAGCTGAATGAAGAGGGGAAAAATTATTGTGTTCATTATCTATTCACATGTTTATGTATTCTTATATGCTTGGTATTTTTAAAAACGTTTTTATAAAACTATTTTGTGCATAGTTTGAATATTTACATTTTAAGATTATGCGAAAACTAAGAAGATATGCTGTATTGTCTCGCGAAAGAACATGCATCAGTTAATTAAGCATATACCTTGATTGAACGATGACTTAAATATTTTACCTGTATTGTCTTCCAGAATCTTGTCCAAGAGATCCCTGGCCCTGTTCACACTAGCCTCGGCGTCGGCTGTCAGCTGCGGCAGACCATTTGGTTTAATGAGAATTGAGGACTATATATAGAAATATAGATTTTCGCATGATACAGCCCCATGTGAAAAAATAAAACGTTATATTGAATCGTTTTAGTCCTACCACACATCAGTGACCAAATCTATTTAGTCAAACCAATTATCATTTATCAAATCTATTTAGTCCCACCAATTATCAACGATCAAATCATTTTAGTCCCACCACATATCAATGATCAAATCGTTTTAGTCCCAGTATATCACTGATCAAATCGTTTCAGTCTCACCACATATCAACGTGCCTTTACACAACTTACTTTTATTAGAAATTCTCCTTTTCCAAGTTTCACCAAATCCTCCGTGGATAAGCTGTTACCGTCCAATGACATGTACTGCAATAAAATCGGAGTTCCTTCCATGAGACATTCCACAAATGCTAAGTACACCAAAGATCACGATCATATTAGATGGATTTCTTGTGTTGTGGTAAAATACTTTGAAGATATACAAAGAAACATTTCAAACTTCCATTTCTTGCCTTAAAAATAATATTTTTGGCTTTATCTAGGGATTATAAAGGGTTTACCGTTTACTAAACCAAAACGACCATTGGGATATATATAAAACAATTTTTCTGCTATTCTATATATATTTTTGTGGTCTATAAAATCCTTTGAACTGTAAATCGATAGCGAAATGTTCGAGTTTCACAAATAAGACACTAATAAGATAATTATAATAGATACATATGCGGTTATACACTCACATCCACTGCAATTTTCTGGTTCTCCTTTGGTCTGTTTTGATAGTTATGGGAAATTTTCTGACATAAAGTACAGAGGTTAATTTAAAAGGAAAATGCTGAAAAAGTTTGCCTGTTAACATCTAATAAAAAAATAAATAGAAATATGCAGGCATATATATGGCTGTATATGTCTGCATTTAATCCAGCAAGACTGCTTTACACAGTGTTAGTGGCATAAAGGATACACTTTTTCTTCAAAGTACACAACTTCGGCTGGACCTGTGGCAGGACTGGACATATCACTGTTCAGTACTGAAAATGAGAAAACAATACCGTCCATCAAGACTTGAACAAATAAACTTAATCTAAAACTTATGAACTATTAGAAGTTCATGTCTGTGTGGTGCATGTTAAAAACCAGTTTAATTTTCTTTTTTATTCTTTTTAGTTTTATAAATGCGCTGTTGACATTGCGTTGCATATTTCGAGCAGTCTTTATTCATGTAAACACCATGCAAGCCATCCGTGCATGTAGTTTATAACAATGGTTGAGCTAAAGGAAGGCGTTACTTCAACATAAACAATAGGACATTATTCTCAAAGAAGCAAACTCAAGCAATGCAGGCATTTGCAGCAAATTTTAATTGTTTTAAAATAATTACAGCTTTTACTGAAATAAAATTTTAAAATATTTTAAATAAATCTACTTTGTCGCAATGTTGTACAACTATTTAAGAAAATATTCTCAATATCTCACATAATGTTGCATCCTGACAGATTGATTTCTAGTCCGTGTTGATCTATTCAGGTGAGTTACTGTCTGCTGTGCTACATCAGATTCATAAAAATCAAGCTGATTAAGACTTTGATTTGGAGAAGTAATGGAAGAACCTGAGAACTTAACTAATTTCTGAACGTTCCATGTTTCCCATCAACAGTTGCATAAATGTTTGGTCCTACTTTCCCAGTTATCTGTATGGGTATGTAAATATTACTTTTCACCCTTTGGAATATGTTCCGTATTTTTACTCCAACTAAATCCCCTGGTTTAAAGGCACCTTTGCCTTTGTTGACGACTGTAGTGTCTCTGACTTGTGTGGATTCCACGAGTTTGTGCACCATCTTCTCTTCCTTAAAGAAGGGAAGATTTGGTAGCATGGACAAAGTATAGATTTATTTTCCTGTGACGAGTGACCATGGAATAAAACAGGAAGTTCATAACCTGTTGTGAGATGGGATGTGCACCTGTACGCAGCTAAAAATCTCTGTGTCACTATTTGACTGGTTCTCCTACAATCTTGGCAGTTTTGACAGCTTCACAGAGGGCGTTCGATTTCTCCATTTCCTTCGGGATGATAAACAGCAAAATGAGTGTGTTTGATTATTCTATCTTTGTGAAACGTTTCAATTTCATACGAATCAAACTGTGGTCCGTCGTCAGTATACAACAACGTCCTCCGGTAATCCCTCGCGAGAAAACACAGGCCTCAAAACGTAAATTACCTAGTCTGTTATTGTACTTTGTGTAAAGCAAACTTCTGGCCATTTACTGCTGTAGTAATCTATCAGAGTGATAGCAAGCCTATTCTCGTTGGAATGGTACGGTCCTACGATATCTGTTCCTAGTTTTAATCATGGGCTAGTTGATAATGGCACAGGTTACATCCGACCGATGTGACTAACACTAGTTTTGTTACTTATCTGACAAACGGAACAATTTCTGACAGCGTCACGGCCTTGTATGTCCATCTTAGACGACCAATAAATAGCCTTTAGAGATTTAAGTACCACAACGCGATATCTGATGTGACCCACAGCTTATTTCGTACAGAGAAACACGGCTTAGCATTGCTTTCAACGAATTTTGCCTTTGCTGTGCCATCCATTTTCGATATAGCCTTTAAGACAACAAGTCTTACCTGCAACTGTAGCTGCAAATCAGTTCAGTTTTCCTGGTGTCTTCCAAGAGTGTTTCACGAAAACCATTGACTTCGCTATTAACGTTGACACTAGGCCTACGACTATCGTTCGTTTCGGCTGGTAAAACTGGCATAGCATTCGCTACTTTATTTCGAGCCCTGGGTTTGTATTGAACTGTATAATGCTTGGCATTCCATCTAGCTATACCAATGGGCATGTGGCCCGAGCCTGACGTTGACGAGTGTATCCAGGGCTTGATGGTCAGTTCGCAAATAAGAAGTGTCCACCCCATAGGTATGTATGTAACACTATGCCACCTTTCTACAGCCCAAACGCACGCTAAAGCCTCGCGTTCTGCTACCGAGTCACGTTTTTCAGCATCGTTCAATTTACGGATTGCGTTCAAGTTATGGATTGCCATCAACATGTCGCCTGGACCAAGCTAACCCTCAGCATTCTGGGGAAATTATTGTTTATGTACTTGTTGGACATAAGTTTGGATGAGTATATATATTACATGTTACATTCTTCCTCGGGTCACTCCTCATACTGCGTGTAGCGCATTAGTGTGCTCCATTTCCAAAAAAGAACAAGGCAGTTAATTATTTAAAAAGAAAACAAGGCATATTCCAGAGAGATGGTGTGATATTGAATGGTTAACTTTGTAACTCGCCCTATTAGAGATCGAGCCTCACATAAAACAAGAACCCCTAAAGCGTAGCATAAAAATATTCTGGCGCCTATGACCCCTGGGAAAGAATATTGTTATATCACGTCAGTTATGATCAAGAATTACAATGACAATAATTTTCACCGTCTTCTTTGGCATTCCTTGGATCTAGCTGCATGAATATTATTAATACATGTATTTTGAAAAGTATAAAAATAATCGATTTCTCGTAGTACAGAAGGTTCAATTTACTTCTGTTAGGTGCAACACTTGCCGTTTCAAAGCTTTGAGTGGTGGTAGTTCCATTCCAAGTTCACGGTGGGCAGTTTGTGCCATTACTGGGGGGAGGAGGGGCGAGCATCATAACTTTGATATGTTGTTATAGTCCAGAATACCGCCCAAGTACTGACAAGCTTAACTTTGCCTTGTTTCATCTATAGTTCATAGTTCACGGCGTACTTCAAACCTTATAATCTTTCAATGTTCATCGTTTGCTCACATTACAAGCTAAGGAATATCTTTCCTTGAGGTCAAATTCTTAGAGCTTCTGCATGTGTATAACTTCAAGCCAAGTACATTTATTGTATGAATAGCTTAAAGTGTGTTAGCCTTGTCTCTTGTCACCCAGACACTTTTTAATGATAAGTATAACAAATACGTGATACTTTCACTGTGTTGTATTTATTCGAAACTTAATCCATCATGAAACTGTGCAAAAGGGTTTTGGGGCAAATCCAAATGTTGACAAAACACACTAAAGAAAACATTAAAGTTTTAAAAACTCAACTTTTTAACCTGCTCACTTTAAAAGCCATATACCAAACTTTTACTTTTTGTCGACAAGTAATTTCGCTTGACTAGAACTTTAAGTTGGTGATTATTAATGAATAGATTAAAGTCTACATGTTCCACTACCTTTCACTTCTGCAGGTTAAACATCCATGTCAAATAATGTAGTATCAAAGGTCATTCGGTGCAACTGACCTTTGACATCTTAAGTGACCCTGGGATTAAGAGACCGAGGGATATGAAGCTCTATTGTTCTCCCTCAGTCAGGCTTGAAAACCATGCACTCGCTTGGCTTTATCACGCTACAGTCCGAGACTTCACGAGATTAACTCATCAGCCACAGAATTTTCAAGACCTTCTCTTAGACGGTTCGGAAATTGTGGGTCATGTGACCACCCTTTCGTGTCGAAAACAAAATTGCCGCCCAATGTTAAAGCATTGGGGAAAAGGTCACTTTTTGCCACTTCGCTATCATCACGAAAGCTCTGCAGAAATACCCAGGCAAACTAGAAAACTGAAAATTATACAAATAAAACGGATACAAGATCGCTGACAACATTTTTCTACGCAATAACGTTGGAAGGACCGTTTTGTTCACCCTCGCCGTTTGTCACTAAGGAGATCACAAGGCCTCTAGCTTCCGATCCGTCTTTTAGAATCGCTTAGTCTTTTCTGTAGAACGGTCAAAATACGCCTAAAGTCAAGAACCAGATTCCGGAAAAAGTTTCTGAGGTCAGTATTGTATATGTTTGCTTACATTTTAATCCAACCGGCGTGAATTCGACGAGTATTTACCGCCGAAAATATTTTTTTATTTCTTGTGGTATGATCGAGATTGTTGTCAAAATAGCGTATTCTCGACACCTTATCTTATCTGGATTATGGCAATAGGCGTGTTGACAGTATTCATCAGGTCTGTCGGATATGACATCGGTTCTCTCCGTGTAGACATCGGCTCACTCCGGCAGCCGACGATAGTTCCCGAAGTTCCTGGCTTGCCGTGCGCTACCCAGACTTTGTGGCGCCACTGCCCGGGGCTCTGACAGCGGAATTTCATATCCCTCCGTCTTTTAATCCCAGAGTGACCTTTCCACCACATAACCTTGTCTTAAAGGAGAAGAAAACTTAAAAACAAGACACTATAGGCTGAAAAGAGCACATTTTTTTTCTATCTGATGGTGCCTGCTGCATAATTTTGCGATTTTTCCTCGCCATACACGTACAGCCTGAAAACGGCAAAGCTGGCATAAATCGCTGAGTACATGGCCTCCTCCATCTTTAACGCCTTGTAATTTATGCTGGGGGTGTGTTGCCTCTCAGCCAGTGAGAGTGGTTAAACTGTACTGTTCGCTACCTTCTGGGGAGAAGAGTTCTACCGGAAATGTACGAACTGTACTTCGGCGGCTTCCGACGGCAATTCTCCTAGCACAGAAGACTTCAGGACTAGTTCTTAGGCAAAACGAAGTCGCCCACAGCGGATTTTGGCGTTGACTTTATTTATAATTTATCAACTTGAGGTACATATTAGAATTTTTTATGGCATGCACCTGCGAGGAAATGCATACTCTTTTCAATGATATTTGATTGACATTTAAATTTTCTTCTCCTTTAAGTTGGTGATCATTGATGAAGAGATCAGACTCTACATTTTCCTTTAGTTTCAAGTTTTGTAGGTTCTGTGTTAAAACACAGTTAGGTCATTACGACAAATGAATGACGTACCAGTACAAAATGACATCATCGCTCCATGGCAAGCATGGAGGTAGAATCCTACCTTTAACATGGAAAGGTCATTCTGTGTCAATTGACCTTTAACCTTGTCTTAAATCACTTTTTCACCTCATAAGCTGGTCTTGAGGAGGTGATTATTGATGAAGGGATCAAACTCTACATTTTCCACCCGTGTTCAGAAGTGCAGGTCCAATATGTATGTCAATTAAAGTAGAATCAAAGGTCATCATTTGCGAATTGACCTTTGACCTTGTCTTAAGTGACCCTTTCCACCACATAAACTTGCCTTAAGTTGGTGATTATTGATGACGAGATCAAACTCTGCATTTTCCACCAATTTTCACTTCTATGGGATCTTTGTTAACTAGTAGAATCAAGGGTCATTCGTTGCAAATTGACTCTAACCTTGTCTTAAGTGACATTTTCGCCACATAATCTCGTTTTGAGTTGACGATTGTTGCTATTTAGACCATGCTCAACATTTTACATCTTATTTCAGTTTTATAGGTTTTATGTCAAATAAATCCTTACTTAGCGCTAATTGCAATTGTCTTAGTGGCCTTTCCACCAAAAGTTCTGTCTTAAGTTACAGATTCGTAATCAGTCTGATTTTCCTCACTATGTAGCATTGGAAACACCCTTATACGCGCTAGGTCAAGTAAAATTGAATTGGGGAGTAATTAGAAAGAGCCCCACTTCCCGTTAGCTTTCGGACAATTCCGCTGTCTATGATTTTACCTAGGCGCCAGTTGTAGTATTTATGCAGATATCTCACACTGCAGCTTCTTGTAGGCTATATGACGTAACATATTCTAGTCCTTACGCACAATATGACTCCTACTTTCTCGTGTATTGCCCACAATGTAATAAGGGAGCGGCTAGTATTTACTTTAGATACTACAGTGACAACATATCTGCTCTCATCCTCATCTTGGTCGTGTAATGCATCATGGATGGATCCAGTCTGGCAATCGATCCGACGTGTTGTGCCAGCAAAATTTGAAAATGTGATACATTTGCGTTGTGCCAATACCGGAGTTACTGTATGTGGACATAATGTTTTCTTCACAGAAGTTGAAAATCTCCAAAATCATGATCATTATGAAATGGCTGCGTAAACTGGCTCCTTTATATACAGTGCACTAATGATTTTACTACATATAGTTATTAATATATAGTTATTAAACGGTTTTCGTTTCTTTCCAACCCCCTCCCGCCAAAGAGAAATTGGACATGGCACACGAAGTTAAATTCCAGTTTTATGAGGTATACGATTGCATTCCTTCTAGCCCTGTCTACATAATTACAGCAATTATATGTAAGCAAGCCAGGGAGGAATACAATATTATACCCATGGAAGTTTGGAAATGAAAGGAGTATTTGTGACTATCTATATTAGGCACATGTCCAACAGTAAAGATGAGATACTAAACCACGTTAAACAGTTTTAAATACATCACCACAGATATATATTTTAAACAGACGTACCAACAGTGACAAATTCATTGTCGTCGAGAACATGTCCAGTCTGGTCATCCGGATCAAGAATTGCCCCTCCTTTGGCTTTCCTTACTTCAAACACCCGCTCGATGGCATGTCCCGAGTTGCTTTTAGAGTTGTAATACCGCCTCAACGCTTCCTCTCCAAGCCAGCGAACTTTTTCGATGCCTTTGCAGGGTACGGCAAACCAGTCCCCGCGCACTCGCACGGAAAACTTCATCGGGAGAAGATACGATTGCTTTTTTGGATGAATTTCAACTTAATGGCACCGTTAAAGTCGCGGGTCACCGAGAGTGGGATATATGTACAGTTTACGAGGATTTAGGGTGTCTTACACCTATATGATTGTTACAGGTGTATATCTGAATGTCGACAGGCACTAAGCTTATCTCATGCTCAAGTTTGTCATGCGACTCATGGGAAGCAGAACAGCCGCCCATGTTGCTCGAGCCAGATTCAGCCAATAAAATGCATGCACCTTGACACACCCTTTGTATCCAATGCTGATTGCTGATCTAAATCTCTAAGACATACATATCCCGTACCATATGCATAAATTTCCAGGCACTAGTTCTACGTAAGCCGCTTGTTTGTCATCCAAATGTATACGACATGAACGCAGACGAATGCCTTTAATACAAATGCCTACATATAAAGAAGTTCCCCCAAACGGATCTCGTTGTTGTTGTATTCTTAGCGTCTGTCATCGACAAAATAAAAACTTGTTCATAAAATTTGACTTGTATGTCTTTGATACCCAACAACTTGCTTATCACATGTCCACTGAAGAATAAATGCAAGACAGCCTTGTTACTGCCAGATAATACAAGTTGCACCATACCCAATTTACACGCTGGTATAACTTATATTATCACAATGAAGAGCATTAAGGACAATTACTGGTACTTCAGCCAACGCTCATTGTGGACTTTCATGGACGCTTTGACGCGGTGTGATCGGCGTCGCGGCATACACGATGAGAAGAGCATGAGGCTCTAATGGGGACCTTGATTGACCTCAGAGAAAAATACTTACCTTAGGTGAACTGCTAGTTGGTCATTTTCGAATCAATTTGTAAGGGTGAACAATTAATTGTCTCAAAAAAGATGCTACGAGAATTTTTTTCCACATGTTCTTTTTGTTAGCTTCTGAATCATTAAAACCGGTTTGAAAATAAGGCAAGAAAATTTGTTGACCTATACATTGTCGACCAGCTCATCCAAGGCAGATTGATCAATCACATGCCTAGAATTTTCTCTGAATTGAGATCCAACACACGCACAAGCACGTCTAATTAAAATTAATAAATCTTTAGTGAAGATAGCTAAGTTGTCCTTAAAGCACATGCGACGGGGGCCTCCGTGGCTCAGTTGTTTAGCGCGCTAGCGTAGCGTAATGGCCCAGGAGTCTGTCACCAATGCGGTCGCTGTGAGTTCAAGTCCAACACATGCTGGCTTCCTCTCCGGCCGTACGTGGGAAGGTCAGCAGCAACCTACGGATGGTCGTGGGTTTCCATCGGGCTCTGCCAGTTTTCCTCCCACCATAATGCTGGCCGCCGTCGTATAGGTGAAATACTCTTGAGTACGGCGTAAAACACCAATCAGATAAATAAATAAATAAACACATGTGCCACAGAATCAGGTGCTTAAATGGATCTGTATGTGTATAGGCCTATGGAGAATTGCCTATAGGGGGACCTAATATTCTATTGCACAACTATACATAAATGCTGGGATAATTAAGGCATACGCCTGGGCGAGATGATCACATATGGCCGATTGTAGCTTTTAATAAAAGAGAGAGGATCATCTTGGCAGATCTGGTCCTCACCAGATGTAGGCCCTAGCTATATACATGCACTATGCATTTGGCCTGAGCATGCATTCAAAGAGCTACACGAGTTCCAAAAGATTCTCCCAACCGAACCTGCATTGAAGTATTTGTAATTAAATAGCTTCTTGCGTATAGTTTCTGCAGTGGATGAGCTTTTCTGACAGGCATATACGACATTTACATTTTTTTCTCTTTTTTTTAAGCGATGGTACGATCGTGTCATCGCTCCGTGCCATCGCTTCGCACCATCGTGCCATTGTTTAATTCAAGCCAAAGTTTCGCATCATCGCCGGGCGATGTGGTAGATATTATTGGCCTGTATTCGTTTGGAGCACATATATAGGTCAGCCAGTATTGTAATGATGTGTATGTCTGGGAAAGTTCGTCAGTAACTTGCCAAATGTCAATGGTTTATACCAGGAACTGCGGTTCACCCATGAAAATGACGGCCATGCTATGAGTGCAAAATTCTTTTAGTGTGGCATCTAGCGAGAGTCAAGTAAATAAATAATCGTTTGTACTTTTAGGCTTATGCCTTCACACGAAAGGTAGAGCATGTAGTCCAGACGCTTGACATGTTAAAAGCAGGAAGGTAACAAGGGTCGAGGTACAGGATAACAGTAAAGCAAAGCACACGTGGCGCCCTCTGTTGGTTCCTTGAGGACGGAGGATCTGGCGAAATTTAGCCCTCCTTGCAGTTTGCAACATACCAACAAGCATGGAAAGGCAGGGAAGGTTGCAGACTTTTGTAAAAGCCTTTGGTCGGATCCATTCCGATGGTGAGCCTTAAGGTTTCAGTTTTTTACTTTTATTGCTGTCAGGGTTACTTAAAACTGTAGCTATTTAACATTCATTGGTAATGACCGATATCTGTATCACAAAAATTTCTTACTATGACGAAAATTGGACCCTCAATAACTGAGTGTAACTTCGTTCGGAAAACTGAATTCCGCAAACTTGATCTTCCACAGCTGATATGCTTCTTACTGGCGAGAATTGAGCTCTTACTAGATCGGAATCAGCTGTAAGCCAGGCGGTCATTGGGTACCTGTGGAAGTGCAGTACTTTACACCTGTTTATTCAGTAGGCCTACTGCCAGGTATCGGGCTTCCATGAACTGATGAAATTGATGAACGTTACGTAAGCGAGGTCAGCAACGACGTTAAACAGCAATTAAAGAAAATAAATAAATAAATCTCAGCAATTAGGAGGAATCAGATGTCTTGGGCAGTGAAATAATTCCATTGTTGTACCCACTCAGATAATTTTTAAATGCCCAATTCTCATTGTTGACTTGTTGTTACAGGCAGTTAGTGAAGAGTATGGGCATATTTATAGCGGGCGTATATGTTGCACGACAGGTAGCAGAGGCATCGGCCCAGGCTGGAGCAGCACCAACGTGATATTCCACCACAAGCTGAAATCTTTTTGCAAGGTACTTTTGCCCAGTTTTGTGCAGGTGCACTTTTTTACCCCGTTTATATCCTTCTAAGAGAGCTCTTAATAATAATTGTTACATCAAGTCTGGACTTTTCCAACCTGGCGTACTTAATTTCAGGACTGACCGCTGGGGCCTTTCAAAACCTCTAGTGTAAAGCCATGTTTATGCTACAAGAAGAAAGCTGGCAAGCTTTTTTGTAGTTTTATGTTAGGCCACATCATATATTATGTATTAAGAAATAAAAATCAAATGTTTTGTGCATCCTTGAAGGTTTTTCAGTCACCATGTCGAGATGGCTCCATCTGACAGTTGATCAGACTGTGATTTCTTCGTCCATTTCAGAATTTTACATCATTTAAGTTATCTCTTTTTTTGTCAAAATCATTCCTGGCTGTGCATTTTTGTTAATTTTTTTCCTTTTTTATTTTTCTTCACAAGCACAGACTAAGCAGGTAGCCTACAGATGACAGGGTATGACAGTCCCTAAGCTTTCATTCAAATGGACAGTGGTTGGAACTAGGCTGAATTGTTACATCTGCATCTTGAATTAAAGACGGGGCAACTTTTGTATTATGCAAGGAAAGGTGAAAAACATTTAAACTGTCAAAATAAAAGGTTATTAACGGAAATCCATTTTGTGTTGTCGTATAAACGTCCTTGCATACTCTATCTTGGTCAGCTCAGTGCAATTTAGCCAACACCATGACAATCAAAGTTATTGAGTGGTACATATTGCACTTATATGACAGTGGTCAGGTGAGTTACATTCAAACTGTATATTATCCCCATGTTGAGAAGGGAATATGGGGATTTAAACCCCAAATTTTAAAATTTCACTCCCTGGCAGTGGGAACCTAAATAAACCCTCATATACCTTTCTTAAAGTGCAGGTAACAATTTTGTCCCCACTATACTAATCAGATAGACAGCACCTTCCTGCGTTTATGTAAAGATGAGCTGTGAAAAATCATGTACGCCATGATGACTGCAGATGGTGGCGTGACATCACCAGGACATGCCATGAAAT
>NC_088301.1:59231964-59284913 GCF_032854445.1 Liolophura sinensis | reverse complement strand
ACTTTGCCGATCACTGGACAGTTCAATCTATATACAGATCAATACACGAGTGCTAAATGACCTTATACTGGACAGTACTTTCTCACGTGAAACGAAGAGCATAACCGAGGTATTACGCATGGACCCAGACTGATGAATATGTATACAATGCATCACATATCTTGTACACCATTCAAAAACTGCGACGCTGGGGCTGTATTCTTTCACGTAAGACGACAATATCGTCATCTATACAATGTAGTCAACTTGAAATAGCAACACTGTGGTATCTACAGAGCTCCACGATTGGTTACAGTTAGCACTAACTTCTTCAAGCACAGCAATCTGCTGCTGCACACAAAGACATTAACAGAAAAGATGGTTGCAAAAAATAATTAATACTTTTGAAATAATTTGTATGTTTGAAAACAAAAAAAAAAAAAGAAAACTGACAAAACAGCATTCAAAAGGATGAAAAAAAGAAATTAAGATGGTTTCCCCGATGGGGTAAAATTAACGGATTCATACAACTCATCAAGGCACAAATAACTTCATAAAACTATGAATACAACTTTACGCCAACATGATTTTCATCAATAACACGAAGTATAACTAAATAAACATCACGATATTTTTGCAAAGAAAAATATTCTCAAAGATCCGTAAGACATATGCATAAAGTCTGAAGGTGTGGCAGGCTTAATGTAAGCACAGATAACAACCTTAAGATCGACACAATCGTACATATATATATACACAATAAAACATTCATTCACAGCAAAACAGTAACATTTTATCTCGTTTAGATTTCTTATTTCACAATTTGCAGACAATACGCATGGTGACCGTAAAGCTTTTCACGATAAAAAAGTTAGATATCAATTTCTAAGGCTTGATATCTCACACATCAATCTATCTTAAAAAAGTCACTCACGCCAAGAAAATCACATCCTAAGTTAGCAGTTGGAACTTAGCCGTATAAAACAATTTACTTCATAGGATCTAATTCACGCAAAATGTTTAAAACGCGAGCTATAGCTTCTAAATGTGCATAAAAAATACTTGATGGTGAAACCTTATTTAATGCCAGAAAGACAACTGGGGAGAGGCGATCAGCTCTCATCACAGTATGAATTTGTATCAATGGATGCTTGCGTGAGCAAGGCATAAAATACTGAGAACGCTAAAAGTTTGGCAAGCTGGATTGGAAGATACAAGCATTAATCAATCCATATGATCTCGACCCCCGATTTGATTTTATCCACAGTAGATGTTGGTCTAGTGGAAGATGTAGGTTGGGAATGAGACTGATTCTTCGCCGGATGCAACCACTTGTAGTCTTTTAGATCTTCTTACAGGAGCACTACTACCAGATGAGTTCGTAGAGCTCTCACTTTTTACGGGACTAGAAGAAGAAGCACTCGTATTTAAATTCGGAAAATATTCTGTGGATTTTTACAGGTGATTTTTGTGACATGTGCAGCTTTGACGGCATCCCGGAGGAGTGATTTTGGCTGGGAGACAGAAGCGATCGAGATCGAACTGTGCGCGGAAGGCGGAAATTTGGCAACGGTGGGTATAATCAGTCTCAACCCACGATCTGAGTTGACTGGCTGAAATGACCTGGTGCTAGTGAAAATGTGTTCTTGATGACCGGCAGGCCATCCACTGAGTTACATCTGCTGTTTTCTACAATATTTTCGTCTTCCGAAGAGGACAACGAATGTACTGAAATACTGTCTGATCCCCCTCGAAGGGCCTGTCTTCGAGTTTTTCGCTGAATTTCCCACACTTATTTGCTTTTTGAACTGGAACTATTTAGCTTT
This sequence comes from Liolophura sinensis, assembly GCF_032854445.1. NCBI lineage: Eukaryota > Metazoa > Mollusca > Polyplacophora > Chitonida > Chitonidae > Liolophura > Liolophura sinensis. The sequence goes on along the minus strand of NC_088301.1, from coordinate 59,283,108 downwards.
CGCTTCACTCGGAGGGATGCTGTCTTGTCTGGTACAGTAGTTGAAGTGGAAATCCGGTGTCCAACCTTTTTTGACAGAAGGGATTTGCTCATCATCTTTGGCATGAAAGTCATTGTTTGTTAGCCAGCTCTCCACATGGTTCACAGAAATGCCAGGCGGTTGAGCTGGCAATTGACTGAGCGTGTGTGTTCAACATCTGAGCTAGTTGTGTTGGCTTCTTTGGCAAAGTGGTTTTTGTGGTTGGAACCATTAACAGATTTGTCAGACAGGGTAACTTCGATGATTCTGAATGCTGAAGTACTGGGTGAGAAGAGGAGTACTCCGACAACAAGCTTCGATACACTGTCAATTTTTGCTGAGAAGCTTCTGCATTCAGCTGTTCAGAAACTATGGAACCAAGCGGTAACTTAGCTTGCTGATGACCCTCTTGTGATACCTTTTTCTTCAGCCCCAAAATTCTGTCCATATCAGCAGACAGCAGAGCTGGCTGTCGAGGAAACACATTTCGCCCGAGAAGACACACTGCACTTTTCATCTGGTCCACAGGCATTACTGCTGGCTTTGATGAGCTTACATTCCCTTTTGGTCCTGACCTCAGCCAATGATTGAGCTGCGATCTGGTTAACCTTTTAAGATTCACAGAACAGTTTCTGGTTTTCTTCAAGAGCCTTAAGCTCCTTTTACTAAGTCCCACTTCCAAACATTTCAAAAAGTCACTTTTCTGCTTACTGTTGAATTTATATTCATGAGTGTGTTTAGTTGAGAATCGCTTGGTTTTTTTGAAGGTCACTGGGTAGTTGGATTGCCTTTCACGGAGTCGTTGGAGGGCATTGTTTTTCACAGGGGTTTTGCAAAAGGACTCCACATTCCACACCACAGCAGATTGTCCTTCACTTTTAACATGTTTTCGAATTCTTTGCCCAAGTAATGATGTGAATGGAATTGAAAGCAAAGAAGCATTTCTCTGACAAGTGCTGAAACTATCTGGTTCGTTTTCAGAAGGGCCACTGTTAATGCTTTCATCATCACTCAGATCAGTTGGAGCCCAACTGAAGCTGGCACTTTTACGACGTGTCCAAGACTCGTCTCGGCTCAGCTGAGAGATGAGTAGTTTAGGAGTGCGAGGAGGTGTTAAAGCCACTGGGGTCTTGGGGGGTTCAATAACATCGATAATCTCACAGTCAACATCTGTGCTTTCTCTAACTTTAGCTTTTATTTCCTTGGCCTTCTGACAGGCAAGAAGATTAAGACTTTCCATGAAAGTCTTCTTTGGCGGTCTTGCCACAGGAATACACATCTCTGGCGCAGGGCTGATCTGGGGAGGCTGAATATGAAGTGGCTGTCGAGGTAGACTCAACACAACTTTGAGCTCTGGGGGCTGCTCTTTACAACGCGCTTGGTGGTGACACATGTCTCGTTTGTTCTCAAATTCCTTTTCACAGAAGAAACAAATGTAAATTTCCAGGAATGGTTTGGCTTCCATGGATGGAAAATCTGAAAACAGAGGAAATATTTGTTAGGTTTCCTTTACACACTTTACAATGCCTTTTTTGGTTTCACGAGACTACATGTAGAAATAACTGTTAAGAATCATCATAACAACATATATTAAGGCCATATTAGTTCAGAAAAACGTAATGTTAACAGTGAATTTTTTAACTTCTAAACTGACATCTGATAATTACATTAAAAACCTCACTTGTCACTATCACATCAGTCTAGTGTTCAACACAAGGAGATGAAGATTTGACAACACTGTACCTTTTCTTGGCATTGGTGTATTTCTGGGGTGAACGATGTCTGGAAGCAAGGTGTTACTGACTCGCCTTGTGCGCGGACTAGATCTCAAGTTACAAGAAGGCAACTCACCCTGTTGGTAAAGAAGACAAAACACCTACAAAACAGTCTGAGGATAAAAATTTAGTGGTTGCAAAAACTGCACTTCTAAAAAAAATTGGTAGGTGCTAGTTATAGAGTTTCAGTTTCACAGCCTTCAGATCTGTTGCTAAACCCTTTGGTATCCTGCATCAACAGTTGCTTTGTAGGAGAGTCTTTGCTAACCAAATGTATCTTGACACATCCCAAGTTAACTTCCTATTTTCCAGGTTTGACACCTAAGTTGTTGATGAATGAGATATTGCTTGACAGTAACTCTTGCATGTCAAATTGCCATTGCTTGACATACATGTAACTGCCTACATGTCAAAGTTGTATACTAACCCATTTGTCCCTGGTGTAACTCTCCTGCTTCAACCCCGCATTAGTAGCATCTCTGTAGTAATTGTCAATCATCGTAAGGGGGGAGGCTGCAGACTCTGGGCTGTTTGGGGGAACCAGTTAGATTGCGTTCTTGGCCATAGTAATGATAGCAGTTCCGAACAATGCTTTTCAAATTCTCCATATTGGTGATCTAAAATTAATGAACCATGTACATAGTTATGTTACTTTACATGATAAAATAGGACCTGAATATGTAAAGCAAAGTACTTTCATTCTTCTTCAGGCCACTTCTTAAGATGAAAGAAGAAATCTATCAACAATCTGGAAATGGCCGAATGTATGCAAATTAAGTACACTTTCTGTATTTCCCAGGAAATTGGGATTATTATTTAGTAAAAAAAAATCCTGAATTCCAGATGAGTCCTTGAACCTTTCATCTGTGGAAATCCAAATTCATGACACTGATTTGACATATCTGAAATCTACACGGCCCAGCAATTTTATCTTTCTGTCGTAAGTCAAATCATGATCATAATCAATTCGCTTGTACTGGAATGCACTAAGCCTAAATTTAATAACAATGGCTGTTTCAAACCTCTGATGGACAAGACCACACTTTGACAATGCAATGTTAATTTGTATCTTTCGGTATACAAAATGAAGCAGACATGAGAGAAAAGGACCGCCACTGTTTTTTAAATGTGAGTGCAAACTTGATAAGAATACAGATATTTGTTACAACAGGCAACAACGATTCCAGCCAAAGCTATTGAACAAGCTATCAAGGACAGGAATGGGGACAAAAAAAAATGAAAATTTTAGTACCATTAGCCTTGTGCATATCTGATTCACAGACAGGTCCTCAGTTTCGCCTTGGTGATATCTATCTACCTAATACTAGTTAATCAACCTACATTGTACATGTACCTAATGGTAATTACAGGTATGACATATTGTCTATTCAGTATGAACACTTGTCAACTGAATCTGAAGAACAGGTTTACCTCTTTGAATGGGTTTGTCTTGTGGTCCAGCCTAGAGTGGTGCCAAGGGACATCACTCGGCCACCATAGAGGTTTAGGTACAGGCCCAAAGCCTGGTATGGCGTCCCCAGTCACATTTTGCAACAGGTGGGGAATGAACTTCCTCAACTGGGCCTGAGGACATAACAGTATAGCCAGTATGAGACACAACAGGCAACCCTACAGAAGATATCAACACACCCAAGGCCACAAACTGGGACAGGGGATTTATGAGGAGCGGTCTCAGGACCTAGCATGGGACTTCTGCCCTGTGTTCACTTTCACATGGACACCAAGCATCATGCCAGCCAAAGATCCAGTTACACATAAATCTTCTCTGGATACAGTACATTTCCTCACTGACTAAGTCAGTGTCAGTAATTGACATATTACCCACCAGAACAACAAAATCCATGGAATTATTGGTTTTTATTATGATAGCAAAACTACACACTATACTGTAATATGTACACGTACACCACAACAAGCCTGCAGATAATTTTTCAGTTTTTGCAGGACATAATTGTCCTTGTCCAGCTGCTTATTTCCAGACTTGCAGAAAGGTCACGAAAAGTCATAAATATGTCGTATATACAGGTTCGAATGTGTGAAAGAGTATCAAGAAAATGGTGTGTGTTCAAAAAACTTATGCAGGTATTAGCACTGTGTATACCACAATATTGGGTTATCTCAACCTGTCGTAAAAACACATAACACCTGCACGATACATGTAGCTACCTCAGCAGAGCTGTTCAAGTTCAAGGACAACATTTTCAAATTTCCAATAGGGATATTTTTCAATTATAATATTAGGCAAGTGGAAAAACTATGTACATATAAATGTACCTGAACAAGGAAGTTTGGTTTACAAGTCCCATTACACAAATAATGAACAGCAAAGTTTCTTATGTATAACAGCTATGCAATGTAATTGTACTATTATTTAGGTGTTCATATTTCCTCATGTGCAGTAAGGTTGTCTATCCTAATGCATAATGGTCAACAAACATAGTCTAACTCACTGACCATAGTAAAACATCATGGTGTTGGTCACTGACTACATTGTAAGTTACAACTGTTTAAGTGTATATAAGATGACAAATGCTTCAAAAATAATGTTACATAAATAGCTAAAATGGTAAATTTGTGGTTACCTGGGTCATTTTATTGATTGTGATGGACGGCAGAGTGGGCATGGGCACTCCACCATTACTTAGACTGGTCAACTTGGCGGCCTCAGGCATTTTCGGCTGCAGCTGTAAACATAACACACAAGATATAACTACCTGGGGCTACCAACAAAGTTAAGTACCTAGCCCAATATGAAGGGAATTACATGGTTACTTTGTTAAACCTACAGCATCAATTGGGAAGCCACATGCCTCATCTGGGAAGCCACATGCCTCATGTGTCAAACTTGTAAGACGACACATATGCCCTATTTCTCTCATTTTAAGCATTCTATTAAGTCAGCTAAGTTTTTCCTTTCACATTCAAAAGTTTTAAAAAAAAAGATGAATTGTGTCTTTTAACACTTTTATGACTTAAGATTATCTATGATGTTTACCTTAAATACGATACAAGAACTTAATGTTATCTGTGTCGATTAGGCATTATCACAAAACACTGATTGAAGGGAAAGGCCAAGTTAATATACAGTGTACAGTTGGATTATTCATGCAGTTTCTACATGAATAATCCAACATGTATATATACATGAACTGTATTTGATGTCCAGTGATCAGGCTAAATACTGGAAACAAATCACACAGACAAAATCATTACACTTTGGCCTCCATACTACAATGCTATGTGTTCCCTCATTAATTATACTCTCATGTTGCATACATGTAGATCGTCACAAACTTTTTGGCGCCTTGGCCCACATATTGATCAATGTTAACAGAAAAACTTGTCAGTAGGAGCCAAGCCATGAAAGTCAGATTCACAGTATGTACAAACCTGAACACACATGCGGGATCTGCTAGTACCAGTTTGCAACAACTTCAAAATATTTCCCATGCCTACTGCAGGTACCATAGGTGTGAATGAACGTCAGAATGTCCTTGCTACAGAACAAGCCCCAACATTCTGCAACTTGCTACCTGCGCAGAAACTGACCACTGTTTTCCTGTCATTGTTGTCAGTTGTTTGTGGAAAAGTAGGCTTAAACACAACAGTGAGCTCTAACTGGCACAGGTAGCGTGGCAAAGAAAAACTGCACTGGCTGAAAATGAAGTACACAGCCCAGGTTTGAGTAAATAACCTCAACTGGATCGCAGCTTAGAATGGAGGTCTTCGGAAGGATCAATCAAGCCTTCTCATCCACCCACAATGTCAACTCTCTAGCTCTCAATGTTCTATCGAGAGAGCCTTCAAATCCCATTCTGTCCCCTGTAAGCTACAGACAGCCAGATCAGGGGATGACTGCCCTCCTGTTCTGTTCACACTTATTTAGTCACTTATCATTAATGACATTCACCTACATGGATCCTAATAACACCTTCAAACCAGCAAGATATACACTAGAGATTTCATGTGAAACATTCGTGTACATGTACTGTTTTTGCTCACCCATATCATTTCTAGGGCCCAACAAAAAAAATTACCCAAAGTAGCATAAATTAGCAATTTATGGCCAGAAAGTTTTTGTAATTTTATTCTGACAGACCTTAAATCTGAAATTATGATAATATTTATAAATATGTTAAAACTATAAATATGACTAAACTGTTTGAACACTATTGTTAGGTTAAAAGGCCAAACTACACTACAAATAAATTTACTACACAAGCATTACATTCTCAGTTAGAACACTGTTATACAAAGACATATAACAACAGTATGAACTTCAGATAAAAGTTCACAGTGCACAATAAAACTATATTTTGTTGATGTTTTCTTTTGAAATAGAAATATCTTGTGTTAAACAGTTAAGAAGTAATGAAGGCAATCAATACATGTAGCCTATAATGGTGCCACAACCACACATATGCCATACATGGCAATCCACACAGATAGCCTATGCCACAACCTTGCATACTGTACAAGGCAATCAATACATGTAGCCTATAATGGTGCCACAACCACACATATGACATACATGGCAATCCACACAGATAGCCTATGCCACAACCTTGCATACTGTACAAGGCAATCAATACATGTAGCCTATAATGGTGCCACAACCACACATATGCCATACATGGCAATCCACACAGATAGCCTATGCCACAACCTTGCATACTGTACAAGGCAATCAATACATGTGGCCTATAATGGTGCCACAACCACACATATGCCATACATGGCAATCCACACAGCCTACGCCACAACCTTGCATACTGTACAAGGCAATCAATACATGTAGCCTATAATGGTGCCACAACCACATATATGACATACATGGCAATCCACACAGACAGCCTATGCCACAACCTTGCATACTGTACAAGGCAATCAATACATGTAGCCTATAATGGTGCCACAACCACACATATGACATACATGGCAATCCACACAGATAGCCTATGCCACAACCTTGCATACTGTACAAGGCAATCAATACATGTAGCCTATAATGGCAGCTGTGCTACATGCACAAGTAGCTTCACTGCTGCTACAGTGTTAACACGTAGAATGCAACCTGACCTAGAAAGAGTGCGCCTACATCCAGTCTTCTATACATGTAGATCTTGACTGATGTCCTGTCATAGCCCAGTATAATGTCTACGGTCACATGAATCAGTCAACAGACATTGTGCTAGGAGGTATACCAGCTTTACACCCCAATGATGTCAGGCCAGACAGTCTGTGGTGACAGCTGTAGGACCTGATCCCTTCAGAGGTCCCTGCTAACTGCTAACAGTGTGGTCTGCATGTAGCCTGTGCCTGCCTAGGTTTATTTATAGGTCTTAGGGCATCAAGGCTGAACTGCATCAAGCCTGTTGGCTCTTTCATTATTACCACTACACAGCACTAGCCCAGCCACTGGCTGAAGGAAGAGAGCCCTTTGTCTATGGGAGGCTATTGTGTCCTAGAAGTAGAGTGGACAGACACCTGCTGGCAGGCTGGCAGTCTGCCACCAGAACACTAGGCCTAGGACTGAATGACTCACAGTCACTCAATGTTGACTCATCGGTGCACTTAGTAGTCCTGTAGGTATGGCATGTTGTTGGTCAGATGTGGGCACCATGATGTGTGTTCACACTATTGATTCCTGGCTGGCCAATCCCAGCATAGATTAGCCTGTGTACAAGCTCATGGATATCTGTGAAAACTGTAAGTTACAGGCTGCCTTTTGCCACACACCACAAGGCACTTATAGAATCACAGAAGAGAGGTGTAGTCAACAGCTCTTCCACCACAGTTGCTAGGCAGTGATATGTGGTTGTCTCTAGGACATAAAAATCAATATCCTGTAGCAATGACTGTGTGGCATGAGGCTCCTAGACCAGTGTGAACAGTCACATGCATACAAGTCGGCCGGGATAGTTCAGCATCGCACAGATGGGTACACATCTGCACAACCACGAACACAGCAAATGGATACATGTGGTTTGAACATCTGGCCGAATGTGGCCTCCTTTATTCACTAAATGCTATATGCTCCACTCTCCTACAGAGAACTACAGGTAGTCTTCTGGATGTACACTGATATACATATATGCTCCACTCTCCTACAGACAACTACACTTAGCCCCATACACTGGTATACGCAGCTGTATGGCCAGGATCGCTAAACAGAACATGAATTCATTCCAACACAAGACCTTCATATGCCAACATATTCAAAATACAAAGAGAACCGTTTTCTTCTTTCACATTTACAATGTACATATTTACAATTCAACCAACTTCAACAAAATCCACTAGTCTGAATAATTTTGTGTGTAGTCAAATTCCTTGATATTGGCCATCAGCATTACATGATGTGTTCTAACACAATGATCAAAATTTGTTCATGATTCACAAGAAAAAGTATTACCAGAACAGCAAATATGTCACTTGTTACTGGTTAAACTAAAGTTTCACCTAATAAATGTAAAAAACACATTTCCCCCACATCTATAGTTTAAGATATGAAGCCTTGGTGGTAAACATGAAAATTATGAATCAATCACTTTATACTTTATTTCTTTTGATTATGTTTATGGCTCTGCAGTTCATTACTGTTACTTACATGTATAAAGCCAGTTCTCACAATACATACAGGTAGGGTATACATTACAATTCAAGTAACTAACCATTTTATCTTGTTATAGTGATTTTAGATTAATCCCTGCTGATTCTCACACATAGGGTCTGACAGAATCCACTGTTGAACTAATCATGAATGTCAGTGCTATTAGACCAGCCCTTGTAATACCGGTACACAGAATAACTTAAAAGACATAATAGATAAAAAAAGGTGTGCCAATCATAGCTGTCTTTCCTTCACGGCGACCTGATTACAAAACACCTGAGCAATCAATAATAAAATGGGCTGAGCCTTTTAAAAGTTGTCTGCTTAACACAAAAAGGTAGGTCTTTTATTCAGAAATTGTTTTAATGGATACATTGGCTGACTCTGCTACCAAAACTGTTGAACAACCTCCTGGGATAGTTAGAGAATAAGCTCTTTAAATACATACATGTAAGATAGCTGTATCAACACTGTTTTGGCTTCCTGCCAAATGTCATGCTTTATCTTCTCATAGTTCAGCCCAGTAACTGTGGTCAGCTGAATGACCATAACCACTCAGTTCGGGCCATCCATATAAAAACATTTTGGTAGGGGTAAAATAACCTTGTCAAAATATACAGTGTAGGTCTATATAATACTAAATGAATTTGTTTTTTATTCTGGCTACTGAAAAGATTGTGATTTGAAGAAAATTAACTTTGGGATGAAAAAAAAAAGACACACACAGACACTACCGGTACATAAAAAACCCAATTCATAGTTTTCCAGTGATGTCATATCTGCTCTGAGCTAATCAGCACACTCTTTGATCACTTAACTCGGGTACTGGCGGTGAAAACAAACCTAATTTAACTCATGTGAGATAAGCCTCGAACAAGACTACAATGAATAATGAAAAATATAGCCTTTAGGTAAGAAATTTTTTCTGGAAAAGAAATCAGAATATGCCTATTATTCAAATATGATAGTTTATTCTTAAGAAATACTTTAGAAATTGGCAAAAATCAGCATTTCACAGCTTTAGCTCCATGTTATTTATCACCTCCTAGTCGTTGTGAGGAACGCGGGTGCTTAAAGCTATGAATAAAAACATTATAGGGTTTGCTTTTATTCGTAGGGTCAGTATGGTTACCCAAAACACACTTGATGATAGATAGCCTTATCTATTTCATCAATGGGCTTTCTTTCTCTTGAATACTTAGGATGGTAATGGTGTTTATTTGTGGAAGACGCAGAGCATAACCCGATATAAACCTCCACCTTTTACCTGATAAATCTCCCGACTTTTTATTTATCTATTTGATTGCTGTTTTATGGATTCAAACATGACATCATTGCCAATGGGACCAAATCCAAACAGAAATGCACAAGAATCACAATATTACATACTTTATCACTGTTTCACTTTTTAAACCTGTGCAAGAAAAAAAAAGCAATTTTAATTTTCACCTGTCCTCAACAACTTTCAAGGAAGTTCTCAGTGGCAATAGAATCAAATGGTTGAATTTTCTGTGAATCAAATGGTTAAGATTTAAGTGACAAACACTTTTAAATCATGACCTAAAGAAATCATTTATACAAACCACCAGCAAAATCAACAGTAATATTTACTTTGTGTTCCAGACCTTCAAATCATTTCCAAGGGCTTATTCACTTTTCTTTATCTTAGATCAAAAAATTCCATTGACCATATATTTTTACATTTAACACTTATGTTCAATTTGACGTCTTTACATTCATGGTACATGAAGGATCATACAGGCATAGATATACATGTAGGATTCCGTTAAGGCAACAACTACCAAACTGATTATTCTGAGAATAGAAACTGATGGTCAACGTGGAGAGAATATTTGCTGCACAAAAGAGGATGAGAATTCTTGACGCACACCCTTATTTTAACTTCATTAACATACTGAACATTTGTAAACTGCTAATGTACACATGAAAGCCCTGAAGATGTACGATTACAGGAAACTGTATCTTGAGGGTTTTTCCGTCTACTGTGTCCATGATATGACAGGACCTATCAAAGTAACAAACCTGTTGACCTGTGGTACATATAGTCCACAGGATGGTAGGGCAGGATGTACAGAACATGACTTAAGCAGACCTCAGCGTTCATAATGAGGTCACCTGATGGGGCACTTATATACACCTGATGTAAGCATTGTAAATACACAAGCGTTCAACTGGATCTTGAATGGTACAAGTACGCCTAACATATATGATGACAGACATAAAACAAGAAAAACAAAAACAAAAAACATGCAAGTGTAAGTGTCCACATAACAGGTAGGCCTATAAGTCTTGAAAGTGAAAATCATAAATAATAAATACTCATTTCAATATACTTATTAATGAATGTCATATTTAGTCTGATATTTAATTAAATTTCAACAATTACTTAATTTTCAGCCTTTTGAGATTCAAAAGGGTAAACAAATTAAGAAGCTGTATTTGACCCTCATGGAGTAAACCACCAGCTGTGGACAATTACCTGTCAAACTTTCAATCTTAAAACTTTAGGTAAATGAGTAAGTTCTCAGACCTCAACATAAGTCATATATTTTCCTAATTTATGCTTCAAAAATGATATTTAAATCACCCAGGTTAGCTGCAGAGCATTTGTCAAAGTGAAGACCAGATTTCCACTGCTAGGCCTGCCATCTACATATAAAAAGTCTGATGTCCCCTCAAATCGATTCTGAACATTTAAAATAGCTTTTGAACATTTAAAATAGCACAGCTTTTCGCTTTGTTCATAACACAATAACACAGGAGACAATCACTATACTTTTATATCTAATTTTGAGATCATGCAGATGGCTAAACTTCATTTGTATTTTTTTTAAGTGGAACTAGTTAACATTTTACTTCTGTAAATGCAGTTTACAGACAAAGACAGCAAAAATATTATGTGCAGGGAATATTTAGAGTGAAAATAAAGCCTTTGGGGATTTACTTTAATTATTCATGAAATTTTAGGTCCTCAACACTGTTTGTATACAGCACTACAGCAAGTTCCTTGGGAAAGCATGGCATACATGTACATGCATGATATTAAAACCTCAGACAACATGACAGCCTCTTCAAAGATCACTTCCTCCCCTCCCCCCAAACAAAGATCAACTTGATTGGAATTTTCCTGCCATAGTTTGCTTAACTACCAAAAGTTTTTACTGACGTCATTTCACATTGTGAAATTAAGGTAAACCTCTCCAAATGACCTAGGATTGAAGTTTGCAAATTGTTCTTGGCAACTGTTGAATCAGGAAATTTTAAGTTACTGACCACAAAAAAAATTATGAATGTTCAAACTATGTAGACTACCTCCACAGACTGAAATATTGTCAGACATCCTGATCAGTCACAGTTTGGGCTTATACTATGAAACTGAGCCAATGTGATTTACTCGTAAGCAGAACTGTAATACATATGGTTCTAAAGAAAAATTTGTCAGGTAGAAATTACCGACTGAAATATTGTACACTAGATAAATGTTTGCACCTATGTCTGTCCACTTGCCATATGTGCCAGTGAGTAAAGTTTCAGCAGAACAGCTTTCCCACTCATAAAACGTCACTTGAATTGACACTGCAACCTAAATGGTCAAAGGTCCTATTAGCTTCAGAAAAATATAGTGCAAGGGCCCAGGAAAAACTTATTTCCTTTTCTTTTTATGCAGAACTAACATTTATAAATCTTATATTTTATTTGAAATTTTCACTTGTTTTTGTACGTCAATACCAGTATCTGTGAAACATTTTGTTCATTCTGTCCTTCTAAAAGGCTACTTTTACAGTTTTATCAGAGTTATAGCTACACATGTACAACTCTGAAAAAAAAAAAACAATAATATTTCATAACACATGCAACTTACTACTGTATAGATTTTATTTTGCTATTATTAACACCTTGCTCAACCATACTCCACTTACTGAACACAATGACTGGCACTTTCATTACAGGTGTTGACTGTTGGAAAGCTGAGTGCCTGGGTAAACCAAGAAGCTTATTGACGAAAAATTAAGCACACTATATTGGTGAAGAACAAATGGTCTTTAACCAATGCTGCATTATGCGAACCAAAACACAAGCGTCACTGACTGCTTGTCGTTATTAACTATGAGAGGGAGCTGTGTAGTGTACAAAGCAAATCCATGCAGATATACAAGCCGCAATGAACTGTACCATTATTACAGTCAAGAATGACCTTTCCACTCAAACGAAGCAAATTTATAACCCCATTTTATAACATCAACCTTACATCTCTACCTGCACCATTCAAAAGATTTATATTCAGATTATTCAGATGTTCATGATTGATAATAATTATGAGATATGAAACAATTCCAGTAAATATTTCAATACTTCTTAAAGCTAATGCAGCCATGCATGCGACCAAGGCATACACACTTTACTTAGTGATACAGAGCATGCAAGTTTTTAGCTTATCTACAGAAACCATACGTGTAATTTGGTTCTGCACTGAGAGTAAGAAACACAGGTACAACCATTACAGGTTGTGCACTGAGTAAAAATTACAACACCAGGTTATTCATGAAGAGAATAGGTTACAACCATAAGCAGTGTGCTTAGCGATTTCAACAGAAAACTAGTGTACCGAGAGTAAAACTTACAACTATAGGTTATGTACTTAGAGTAAAACATACGACCATAGGTTACATACTGAGAGTTGGATCTACAATTTTTGGACAGCAAGTTCTCATCTTGTTTTGTTCTGACCACATTAATAAGTCTATCAAACAAACTGAAAACTTCCATTAATTAAACACTTAAAGGGAACCCAAGATGTCAGTAGTGCAGATCTGAGGTACAATTAATCCATTAGAGACCGATCACAGCTCTGAGAATTACGATTATGAACCTCATCATCAAAGGTTACAAAGTTAAAACTGATTTTCTTTGGCAAATATTGGATTATCTTGACAATTTTAGAAAGTTTACATTGTACTTATTTTCCATATACTCGGCACTATTTCTACTGGGGCAACTGCAAAATGCTGAGTCTCAGTTTTAAAAAATTAGTAATACATTTTCCCATCTGTCATCAACAGCAAGCTGTACTGCTTATTCAGTGATCTGTCCTTTGGTGTGTAACTTGATAAACTTTGACACATACAATATATGGATTGTCAACCACAGAGCAAGATCAATATGTATGTCATGTAGGGCATCAACAACCCGGCAACCACCTGCCCCCTTCCAGACTGAAAGACTTGATACTGCTAAATAACAATTAAACTAATACTCATATTTTAAATACAAACAATATAGCTTCTCCAGTGAGACGATTCTTGAACATTTTCTTCCTTAAAAAAAAACACTCTAAACGTCCAAGGCCTGAAGACAAATCAACAAATCTTTGATGTTTACTGCCTGTGTGGTTATCAAATATGAAAAACACCAAAAATATCACAACTACCCACAGTGGGCAAGTAATTATCTTTCCTATTTAATGGTAACAAACCATTAAAATGAACACTGTGTTAATGTTAAATCATGTGAACATTCATTTACAAAGTAGGTGAAGAAGGCCAGATGGCAAAACCATGTTCAATTTTCCAATGAGATGTCAAAATCTCTGACTGCGAGTCCAATACTAAGCACAAGTAAGATGACAGTATCACGAAAAGGTGAGGTGGGACATTGGTAATGTTAAAACCTTCAATTTATTGAGAATGTGACATCACATTGGCACAAATGGGAACAATAGAAATTTTGATCTTTTAACTACTGCACAGTTTTCTTCTGCCTCCATTAACCCAATAAACCAAAACTGTGTTCTCAGCGTCAGTCATGGGAATCTAAAACAAACTTTTCCTCTTGAACAGGCCAACTGAAAACTCTAACCTGTGAAGTATGTTTGAAAGGCTGCATATGGTTGAGGAATAACTTTGATACAATACAATATGTGTAAGCCTTCTGGTATCTACACTATTCCTCTTTGTGTGACATGTCTGATTAGCAAACAATGATCAACAATTCCATTAATTACTAAACTCTGTCAAGCCAAGCTGTTTTCTGAACCATAACACTTTCCATTTGAGAAATTATTACATTGTACGTACTTGAAGAAGTCAAATATTTATTCCATAAACATTAGAAACAGGATACCTATTAAGATACCAGGAACGGAAGGGGCGTTAATGTTACGCCAAGTTGCTTCCGGTATAACGTTCATCAACATCCGACGTCGAAAATGCCTCACTTGGGTAAAACTATGTGCTAAATAAGACTTAAAACTAACTAAAATCCGCGCAAATGTTATGCTTTTCGTTAACAAACACGACTAGTGTACTTCCGTGAGCATATATTTACTCAAACTTTCCTTGAAACCTTTTGTCTACAAGAACTGGAGTCGTTCAACGGCAAACGGCCTTGACCTACTTGTGGAGAAACGTCTGCGCCCTTGTTGAACTTCTCAAATAAATGGTGAAAACAACATTTAGACTCCCTAAACTTCATTCAAGTAGCCATACATACCATTGCTGTATACTCGCAGCCTTGTATGAATGTTGGTTTTGATGTATTGTCTCATGTATTACTCATACACAGCTAAAATCTCTACGGTTGCCTTCCCGCAAACCGCTTCGCTGAAAACAAGATGGCGACTCTTCCTCTCAGTTCAAATGCTCAGCGAGGTCGACATCCGGGTCCCGCTCAGTCAGAGGATTGGCGTATGTGACCTTGTTTCCCGCGACTCGCTCAGATCGTCACGCTGTACGCTGTACAGGTTAGCTTGCTTGGTTATAACAAAGAAGTAGAGATCTAGGCGTTTGTGTGCGTCGCGCCTGTCGTGAACCAGCCAACGACACTAACCGACATTTTGTATGCGGTAATGCAGCGAAACTAATCAATGGCTTCCTCTAGAAAGTAAAACAAAGGAGCAGGCGATACATAGCGGTATGTTAGATCATTATTGTTTCATGGGTTGTACAATTTGGTTCCTTCCCGGAAAACAAAAGTATTTTTAATAGTATGGTAATAATAATAATAATAATTTGTATTAATATAATACGGAAAACTAGTAGATACAAAAATATGAAAATAAATTTTAAAAAAAATACAAAGCAAAAAAAAAAAAAACATCAAAGAAGCAAGTAGAAAGTATATAGAAAATAAAGAGAAGGAAAGAATTGTGTGTTAGGCCTATATGACCTATGTTTCTATTTATTATAACCTATTACTGAGTGTTTAGGAGCCTCACACAATACATTCCGTAGGCTGTAAAAACTCATTTTATTTCTAATGTAACGGCACAAACCGTATATATCCCTATATTTCTATTTAGATGGTAATGCGGTACGTCTACCTCGTATCAGCGTGAGGTTACGTTCAACCACAAATCAACTTGCTGCACAGAATCCCGATGAATCAAACATAATAATGACGTAATAATTCTGCCTTAAATGTAAGTGGCAGATAGTGTCGATGTACTTGAATTAGTACAAAGACCAATTCAATATAGCCCCATAACGCCTTGGAAGCAAGGGAACTCTAAATGTGTAGTACAATGATGGTCGCTTCCGGTCTCTGGAGATCTGCCCGACCTCCGCCAAATGAAATCTTCATACAGCTTACACAACTTGTTATACTCGGTTAATGTCAGCATTGGCCTATGAGCCGACTGGTTACTAGGCGACAGCGAACTGGCTCGATCCGGTCTTCATGCTGAATCGCATGTCGCCTCGCCAGATCGTCTAAACTGGTTTTGTTCATAGCCGGACCGAACTAGATTGATCCGGTTCTGCGGAGAATATAATCTCCTAAAAGATCGGCACTGGATCCCTTCATTAAAAAGAACCTTCCTGCATAGTGCCATTCAAGTCCTATTGTGGTTCCATGTGGAACTGTGTGAATGTAGGTCATAGAGAGATCGCAATCCCTATGTGGAAGAAACGGCTATAGGCCTACGTAGATAGGCTTTTAGTGAATCTAAGCCTGGTAAAAGTCCTGTACAGTTTATGCATGTACGGCATGTATAGCACTGACCAATACGTTTATAGTAATAGGTTAATAGTAATAGTAATATTTTTTTACCGTGATAAATGCTTTGCATTATTTCAGGGCTGGGTTGTATTTAGCAGTTGGCTGCTCACGAACATAGCCAGTAATTAATATAATAATTAATAACACTCCAAATAGATGTATTCCGTCCATTGAGTGAGTGGGCCTGTATACATGGTTAAGCGTTGTAAATCAGTGCCTACATACGTCAAATAGTGTGAAGTAGATCGTCAATATATATATATATATATATATATATATATATATATATATATATATATATATATATATATATATATATATACGCCATGCTGACGGGGGTCTATTGCATGATTACCGCACGGTGTTTTTTTCGGGATTATTACTCATATATACTTATGACTTATTCCATGGAAAATTTATGACAGGAACCCCATTAAAGCACAGTGTATCAAATACATGTGCGACGAATGTGTCATGTGTGCACGATGGCGTCAATTATTATTTGTGTCACAAATGTTCACATGGGGACAAGAAATTGTCAGGGATGACTTCGTTTTCATTCTACTCAGCGCGATGTTCATTAAAGCAAACCATTCAGGCGTGGCGGCATTCCGTGCATGGAGGCATATAGGTAGGTATACAGTGTGTATCTTGATGAAGGCACAATATGATTATAGTTACTAATATGTGTACATCTGTAGCTTTCTATCGGTTCATAAGCACAGGCTAGTCTATGTAATTAGGCCTGTACAGGAGAGATACATAATCATGGCATGTGTGCATTGTACTGTTCGGCCTCACTATCAGAACCTCTGGCGACATGCATGAGTTAATGTAGATAGATTATATATCCTCGTGGACGAATGTCGACTAGACTGAAAATATACAATATTCTGGGTATATATGTAAGGTCGATATGCATCAGGCACGAATCGATGGTAACAACAAACCAGCTAATCAGCGCCTATCGACATGGTGGATGCAGAACCAAATGTGGGCACCGCAACCTTTCGAAAATCATGGGTTCGGCTACCGGGTTCGGCCCGTGGGTTCGGCCCCCGGGCTCTGCTCGCTTTCCTCCCGCCATACTGCTGGTTGCCGTCGTCTAATATAACACAAGTGAAATAAATAAATATTAGGTGAATACTTTCCAGAATAACATGAACAGCTTTCAATAGCAAAGAGCCAAATGGTCCCTGGGTGAGCATACATAACAAAAATATAAACTTTCTCTCCGATGACGGACATGGACATGGGCAGAGCAATAATCATGGTTACAACACTACCACTTTAGTGAGCAGAACAAACATTTTCCACAGAGAATAAAAAGTTCCCAGAAGAAGGTTGAGGTTGAATGCTTGAGCTACAAAGCTGTATGTTGCCTCATCTCTTCCAAACATGAAAACCAATTCAACTGTTTCTTGTACTGTTAGTTTATTAGCCATAATTAACTCTGAAAGAGAGATAAAAAAATTTAAAATCAGTATTAAATCTGAAACACAGAAAAACAAAATGAAAATCAGAATGGTACCTGACTTCTGGGACACCCTGTAGTTGCTCTTACTGCCAACGTTTGTAATTGTCTCGATAATGGTTGAAACGATATTCATTTATTTTATTAGAGTCTAGTTGAAATGATGGAGGTACAAATGGGCCTACTGCCTACTACTGACGAAGCACTGCATATGTTCATAGGCTAAGCAACAAGAAATGTATCGTCCTCGGTCTGGTTCATAGTGTTGACAAACTCATGGCTTTTGGTTTGTTTACAGTCGTGTCCAACGATTTCTGTGCATTGTCTATATGCAAGGTGACCCTAAATCACCTCGGTGACCACCAATAGCGAAAATAGTAATGTCGACAGAAGGCAAATGTTCTTACTTTTCTGAAGATTGGACGAGGTATTTAAAAGTTCATGGAGCACTACGAAAACATGTATGCTTTCTAAGGGATTATATGTAGTTATTAGACAATGGACACGCCTTCAGTCTGAGGAGGAAATGACGTGCACAACGCCTTGTGCTTTTCCTCCCTTATCGTGCTGCTGAATTATTTCCTGAGATTTGTCTGTATGGACTAAAGAACGAAGCGATGTCCTCGTGCTCTGTTCTCAGAGCACTGGTAACAACAAGCGGTGGACAGGAGGCCTTACAAATTGACACCATTAACGCCCGGGACATTTTGCCTGTTTGACAAAACTATTAGCTTTTGGGACATTTTCCCTCTTTGACATCACTACTAACCTCTAGGACATTTTCCTGTTTGACAAAAGCATTTAGCTCCTAGGACATTTTCCCTGTTTGACAACACCATTAACTTCTGGGACATTTTTCATGTTTGACAATACCACTGACATCTGGAACATTTTCTTGTTTGACAACACCATTAACTTCCGGAACATTTTGCTTGTTGGACAAAACCATTAACTTTCCATATACATTTCCCCTGTTTGACAATACCACTAACTTCTGGGATATTTTCCCTGGTTTACAATACCACAAACTCCTGGGGTATTTTGTCTGTTTGACAACACCACTGACTTCTGGGACATTTTTCCTGTTTGCCAACACCACTGACTTCTGGAACATTTTCTCTGGTTGACACCACTGACTTCTGGAACATTTTCTCTGGTTAACACCACTACTAACCTCTAGAACATTTTTCCTGTTAGACAACACTACTAAACTTCTGGGACATTTTTCCTGTTTGACACTACCACTAACTTCTTGGACATTTTTCCTATTAGACAATACTACTAACTTCTGGGACATTTTTCCTGTTAGACAACACTACTAACTGTTGGGACATTTTTCATGTTTGACAACACCTTTAACTTCTGGGACATTTTTCCTGTTTGACAACACCTTTCACCTCTGGGACATTTTCCTGTTAGACAACACTACTAACTTCTGGGACATTTTTCCTGTTTGACCATACGACTAACTTCTGGGACATTTTCCTGTTAGACAACACTACTAACTTCTGGGACATTTTTCCTGTTAGACAACACTAGTAGCTTCTGGGACATGTTCCCTGATTGTCGACACCACTAACTTCTGGGACATTTTCCTGTTTGACATCACCACTAACTTCTGGGACATGTTCCCTGATTGTCGACACCGCTAACTTCTGGGACATTTTCCTGTTTGACATCACTACTAACTTCTACGACATTTTCCCGTTTGACATCACCACTATCTTCTGGGATATTGTCCGTGTTGATCAAATCAGTTAGCTTCTGGGATATTGTGATATTTATGTATATGTATGTGTGTTTGTTCAAGTCATTAATTCGTTAATGATCCCCTAACATATATCAGAGCATCGCAATTAGACATAGTTTTTACATTGAGCCAGTGCCAACGATAGTATAGAACATTGATGAACCCCCCTCTGACCAACTACTCTTGTTCTATTTAGATAAAAACAATTTTATTCTTAGCTTTCAAACTGTTTCCCATTCAATATGTGTATATTATGCGTGTGCTTCGGTTATTTTTATTTTTCCCACAGGCGAAAAATCACCGATCCTTTGCATATTATAAGAAAACATTCACGTACCGAGGATACAAAGGCAGGATCTTTTAACAAAAACTACTTCTTCCTTGTGTCTTTATCACAGGGTGTAGGATAAGATTTGACCGAGATCAGTTTGGCCATGGGCAGGAAATTTCTAGATTCCCACTCTCTCACTCTTATATAATCTAACGTTCGGTAAGGGCCATAGTCTCCCACAAAACTGAATATGCTGTGCATTTCTGTACGTCAGGACTGGGAAAAGTCACCAATAACGGGCCAACGTTCGGTGCCTTACCCCTACATGGTACTCCGTATACCCCTACATCCATTAAACAAAATGTCCACGATCCTATAGCGTATATAAGTGAAACCTTTTTGAGTATGGTGTTAAACAACATTCTAATCAAATTAAATCTTAAAAGCTGTGACATGTTATTCATAACTGCACGTGTTTCTTAATAGTTATTCTTCAGTTTTGTTTCCAAGTTGTACACATGTCTACAAAGAACTCCTCAAAAATCAAATAAACAAATAGATTCATCCACATATATGCAGAGGACCTTTGTGTGCGAAAAAAAGAAACAAAAATAGAATAATATTAACAGCAGTATATGATGCGCTTTTATTGTTTTCTTTATCGGGATTTTGCATATACTGGCTGAAAATCAGAAGATTAACTTAAATTTTATTCACACGTACTTGTCCTCCAACTGTCTGTTCATCCCAAGTCAAGCCCAATGCATACATGATGTCACACGAAACTGTATTGATCTGCCAGCAGCCTGAGGATGGTCGTTTTTTCCACCCCACCATAATGTTGGCCGCCGTCGTATGAGTGATATATTCTTAAGTAAGGCGTAAAACACCAAATAAACGAATAAATAAATACACAAATGAAATTGTCTTCGGTACCGTATTGTAACAAGACGGACAATGTGCCTAAAAACATGTTTGTGAATATACACGTTTCACACTGGGCTTGTTGCCCGTATCTGGCCATTAAAGTTGTTGGTGGAGTTTAGGCTACGGTACATTCCTAATTGTCATCAGTAAAGCACAAGGGGTATTCTCAGCTTGAAACCTTGATACCTGATGCATGCACTCATGAATTATGTGATTTATGTGCGACTATAAATTTCACAACTGCGTAAAACAGGGCAAGTCTTGTGTCTATGCCACCCCCCCCCCCCCCCCCCCCCGCCAAAAACCTTAATGTTTTCATCAACTCGACGATATCCAGTCTTCACAGGATCATTATTCCAAGATCGAGAGCTCTCGGTCGGATGATTTCAGATGGGAAAGTACCCAAGTGTCTGTCATCTGTTTGGTTGTTCAAGCAGGCGATCTTCCGTAGACAGGCACTGCAGGCAACCAACGTGGTGCACTGAAAATAGATCTTCCACGAATATGTTTAAAGCAATACTGATACAACAGTCTCGATGTCTTATTCCCTAACGATTCTAGAGAGCCATGCATTGAGTAAGGAATCGGTACGGAAAATTGTGGATGTGTTCGCCATTAACACCACTCGGTTTCACGGTAACCCGTTCTGGTTGTGAATACATGCCAAATTATATGCCAGTGGGGTTACTGATTGTAACACTCTGGTTAGCAAATGTGAATAGAGTGTCGGGGGTATATGGCGATCCGTTTCATAGTGATCATACATTGCATCTAATTTTGTTAAATTCTGGGCTAAAACCGATAATAAGTTGTTGTTTATATTAACACGATGATATTAAGAACAGTAACAATCAAAGTTTGACTGAGAAACTCATAGTTGTATCCGACCTGAAGGTTATGCACGGTCTACGGCTTAAGGTGAAATGGACATCATGTCTAAAATATCTACTGTCTCCCTTGCATCATTAAAAACTGTTGACTGATTCTCTCTAAAATGTTACCTGTTTTATGTTTTATCTATATATTATGTCTTACACATTCCTTTGGGAAATGGCAGACATGTTTTTGGATGTTTTTTAAGTGGGTCTTGTCATTATCGACTTATTTATATGCGCCTTTGTGATTTACGAGTGGTATACGAATGTCAGATTAATAATTGTGACATGTCAAAGACATCGTTACAAAAAGATGCATATTTGTGTGATCAGTGTTTCTGGTAATCCGGTTTCTTCTGTACACATAAAAGTGTTCACCATCGTATAACTAAAAATTCCCGAATATGCCATTAAACAACTGCCAAGGAAACAGAGGCCGTAAGTTGTATTCCTGACAGCACTAGATATACATGTAGATTCATAGCCCTCGATTGAGTCTCATATATATACATATATACATATAGGCGTATATACGCATGTATATAAACCCAAACCCTAATTTTGGTACACAGTCCCACAATCATACTAGTATATATATAAACATTATGTACACGATTTTCTCACACATATGAGCGTGACACTTTGGATTCCTTGTAACGACCCGTCCTAGCATGTGTAAACACGTGATCAGTGAACGGCCTCTTTCAATTTCTCGTATGGTTAGCAAGGTTGGTAAATGGTTCTTTTATATGTAGTTAGTTCAGAAATGCCGTTTTCTTCCAGAACCTATGACAGGCTGATCTATCAGATACATCAAGGCACAGGAATCTTTTCATGAAAGCCGTCGGCATCAGTAGGTTGTTAAGAACTTATATCAAAACATGTACAGTTGGGAAGCATTCCAAAATTGGTCGAAAAAAGTGTTGTATTATTGTTATAAAGTGATGTCTTAAGACATTTATACTGAGATGGCGCCATTATTTCATCAAACTGTGTATATAGGAAGAGTGTTTATTTCTTTTTATTTGTGGTGAACAGCATATGTTTCACCTGTATAAGGGAGTTCCATTTTATAAGTGTGGATCCACAGACCTTCATCCAAAATCGTACCTGACAAATCTCCAGACCACAACCAAAACAGCGGTAGCTGGATTCGAACACACCAACTCAGTGGTTTTTAGAGCCTAATATTGTTGTATACCATTATATGAAGCGAACTCTAGTCAGGTTCATAAAAATGTTCGAATTTGTATATTTAGTTTTAGTCTGTAAAACATAACATATACATGCCTACGATATTGTACGGAGTCGTAAACGGGGCATGGCGTTTTTCTTTTTTGTTTAACTGTGCGTTTTTCATTTTTTCAACTTTTGCGGTCGGACTTTTTCTTTTTTTTAGAAGACCCCACCAGGAAAGGAAAACTCCCACTGCGAAAACACTGACACTGTCAGTGAATTATTTTTCGGGCGCCGACATAACTAAGTCGGACCCCAAGTTAATCAGCCAATGGTCTGTCCCTTTTCAAATGTAGTTTGTCATAAATGACTAACTACATGAAAAGGGCAATGAACTAAAGTAGCTTGAAGCGTATCAGAAAACTGATTAACTCGGAGCCCGACTAAGTTATGTCGGGGCCCAAGACAATCATCCAATGTCAGTGTCACATACATGAGTGTTTCAACATAAGCGCGAAGCAAAACGTAATCCGATTGTCTTATTATGTCGGGGTCCGAGATCTTTTTGTGGGAGTTTTAGTTATTTTCCAGTGTGACTTTTTGAGTTGAGTGTGTGTGTGTGTGGAGGGAGGGGGCTGCTAGAAAAAAGGGAAAAATTCCGAATGCAAAAGTGGAAAAAATGAAAAACGCACGCAGTTAAAAAAATAAAAAACCGAAAAACGCCATGTTCCTTTTACGGTTCCACGGTACTATCCATCACACAGTCTTATTCTACTTTGGCGTAACAACTTAATATCAAACACAAACATAGATATTAACAAGCTGTGTGATATTTGTCATAACATGCCACAAAGGTCAACAAAAACAGTTCCATCCGGAGAGGTATATAACAGAGTTGTCCATTAGCCATACAATGCGCTACAGGCTATCTCGTCTGTAGACGACACATAAAGATGTTTACATTTAATATGAAAATGCGGTCGTGTATAATATTTCTGGAGTCCATATATACGCAGCAAAATGTCTGCCTGTATGGAGACAACCAATGATTGCATGTATACATAGAGATGTATTTATATTCAGTCATTCAAACATTCGTTTTAATTCTCTACTCTCTATACAAGAGAAAGGTGTAATACACACTTTCGTGGAAAACATGTACATCCGCATACTTTTGTATACTAGCAGTACACAAATGATATAATCTTGAATTACACATCTACAATGACCACGCTAATACAACTTTCTATTTAACGTCCTACAATTATGTAAATTAAGGTTCATTTTTTGTAAAAGTAGCCTACAACTGCTAGGATTATACCTTCTGTCTGTCCAAGTAACATATCGGTAAAACCTAGCAGTTCTGCTATACGACGCTGATGCCAAGGTGGATATATAGGGACAACTACATCCAGTTGCAACCCGAGATTCACACGAAACCTAAGATTTACCATCTAGGATATACAACCCGAGATTCAGTTACAACCCAGGGTTTACAACGCAAGATACAGTTACAACCTATGATTTAAAACACGAGATTCAGTTACAATCTACAATTTACAACCCGAGACTCAGTTACAACCTACGATTTACAACCCGAGACTCAGTTACAACCTACGATTTACAACCCGAGACTCAGTTACAACCTACGATTTACAATCTGGGATTCAGTTACAGCCTACGATTTACAACCCAGGATTATTTAAGGATTTTCAAGCAACCCTTTTTTCCCTTAAATATAATATAACTATTATCATTAGCTCATGCACAAGTATAAATTGAATGAACAGTTATGGCATGGTGAGATCGCTACATACAGACCCGGAGGATATTCTTGAGTGGGACGTACAACACCAATCAAATAAATAAATAAATACAGACCTGAAGTAGCAATCTAATAATTAACCGAACCAAAGGAAACAGTTAAAACCTTCTGTACATGTATAGCCTCATGTAGAAATGTTTTGCACTATGACTGTAATATGTAAGTTACACCTCACGATATTTTAAACTTAGTCATTTCAGTGAAGGCGACCGTATTTCACACAGGCGTACATTTAGACTGAAATAGGTAAAGCGTCAACTATGGTACTAGAACGGATATGTCTAACCATATTTATACCTTGCACTTGGGTAAATGCGTGCATTGATATGCTTACGAAGCAGTCGGCCTTGTATCACTATCACAAAATGAAACCTTGAAACGCTTTGATCCATGATAAAGTTGTATCCTTCAATGGTATTGAGACATACGCATATTCCCTCCACTCCTTCATCTAAAGACAGAAATTCTACACTGTTTTGGGTGGTTATGATATTGCTTAGATATGAAGGATCGGGCCTTTTGAGTTATATGCGCGCTATATAGACATATTTGTATGAAAAGCATTTAAAACTGATAATCGCTAAATTTATATACTATATTGGCCATTATTGCATGCCGTTGATATGTAAAATGTGCGTAACCAAACTGGCGTTATGCGAAATTTGAGGAACTGTTTATAACACATGTAATATTACTTGTTTTTAATGTTCACGCAAAACTTAAGCAGTTATTGTGCTAAAAATCTGTTAGATCTGTAATTTACAAAACACATATGCAATCATCCCCAAGTGCATCCAACAGGACACAGGCGCAAGTTTATTTTAATGATATGAGATCATCGGCCTTATTTTTGAAGCCTCACGTCCATCTTATATTTCTGACTTAATATGGGAATGTCTTGCAACACCTATCCTTAACCGCGTTGAAGCACGTTGGCTAAGATCGCATACTTCATAATGAATAAAACTTCTCAGTATTTTATGAAACCTACTAAGAAATGTAACAATAAACATACGGGTAACTATAGGCTAATTTTCTGTAAACGTCATGATTTCTAGTAATCCAGAATTTTCGAAACCGAAAAACTTCCTCCTTCCTTCCTGATAGAAACAACGCGCGCACACACATACACATACACACATTTTCCAAGAAGGAAGAAGTTTTAGTAGCCCGGAAAGACCACATTTATTAACGTGAAACACGTCCTCTTTCCCGTTATCTATTTTCACATGCAGCAGATATAGTGTATTGTCTATATAGTTTGGCACAGTGCTATATCCATTAATGCATGCCATCGAACTCTTAAACAGAATGTTTTCAGTGGTCGATCTGAATAAGGTCTTTGAAAAGTGTTTATATATAACAAATATGTTATTCAAGCAGCCACTTGCTGCAAAGAAAAATTTTCCAGGTAACAAAAAATATTAGTATTATTCGGAGGTGAATACATGTAACACTCACAAGTAACACAAAAATCTCAATAAGACAATCACCCATAAGAATACAGTTTACACTTTGCGCATCTAAATGTCAAACTAAAGGTTACTTATTCTATAGCTTAAGGATCATTAAGGCAGCTCTCTGCATGGTATATAACTTTAATTTTAAGACAACTTTTTAAATACTGGGGAATACATACAGGAAGCGGTGGGACAATGCCTGTATGTTGTGATATTAAAGGAGCCGAACATTCTTGATGTAGATAAACATTAGTTAAAAGAATAATTTAATACCTTCGAGAAAGCATTAACGTTTCTTGAATCCTACTGAAAGGAATTAAAGACTATGAAACTTTAATGTAATTGTGAAGACTTTTTAGGATCAGTTATCCATTGCATGCGTCAAACTTGTTACTTAATTTGTAACACATTGTATCGCATTTCCGATTTAATACCAACTGGTAACAGTTTGGTTACAGTTTTGTTTTGAACTGGTTGATAAAGTCAAACATAACCATCTAGTCACCACTCTGAAAGACTAATCGGTCTTGCACATGTGAGGGTCCATCCTCGTGGTACCATACAGTTTAGAACCAATTGGCAGCCAACCTGTTATCAATTGGTATGGGTTGTTCAGGGGTTGCCTCAGTATATCAAGGAAGTGTCTAAAGCAGTATATCCGACATGCGTCCATTGCGACTGAGGCACTTAATGGACAGCCCCATCTTTTGTTGACATGGATTGTATAGCACTAGCTGTATCGTCCTGTACCCTTGGGTTCCTATCATAACGCCATATTCACAGTGCTGCATCAATGGTACGCCATGTCAAGGTCACGTACATAAATTATACGCCCCAGCAAGATGCAGTATTCCCAAACTAGGCCGTCTAATTGTCAAATACCAATATTACCTATTCTAAGGTGTCGGCGTGATCCAGTTTGGCACAGAATACATACGTGTGTGGTTTTCTCTGTGGTGTGAGGCGACCGTATTTATACTCGACAACCCAGGTCGCCACAAGTACAATCGTACAAAAACATAAGCATTCTTGTTAGTTAAACAGTCAAAGCAGACATGAGACTCAGCGAATAAATAACTATAGTCACTCAAAGCCATATATCTAACAATTCTCAGACTACATGCTGTCTCTGCTTATGGACATTATAATCACACATAAAACTGTATGTACGGCCACTTGAGGATTTTACCTCAGTCTGGGTGTTAGTTGATTTGCTAATGCATAAACTGTACAGCGAATATCACATCCATAAGAATGAGCGCAGCCACCTGATTTGTGTAGTATACGCGCGCACACACACACACACACACACACACACACACACACACATACACACACACATATATTAAAGTGTTTACTGTAGTAAACACTTATTCTTTATGGTGTGTGCATTACTCGAGGGTTTGGTTTTCTGTTAATTTATCATAAAGCCTTCAACAAGGAAATGTTTTCTAACCATGTTATAGCGTTTATTTGCCTATTTTTCAAACTAGGCTTTCAAGGACATCCATTAGCACATAATATAAAGTGCAGCATATCGGGAAAAGGACACATACTTCATTAAATGAACTCCACTGGGCACCATGTCGATGTAAGAACGGCTATTAGCCAATCGGTATTTGACAGTTGTGGACCAGCATATTGTTGTTATGTCGCGTGAGCAGATGTCACGTAGGCGCACATGACCCTGCTGCATGTCTCGTGACGAGGGAACAATCCTGACATCACGCGTGCGATCCGTCACGTTAAGCCGTTAATGCATATCCGCTGTCCAATATCTATAACACATTCTGAGTCCACTGATTCAAGCTAAAGCCGTCTGGATGAGAAACATGACCCCATGACGCTCTGATTACCCTGATATGCCTGGGATTAAGACAAACATTCTAAAAATTAAACGCACGACACGCTCAAACTTAGCCTTCAGCAAAATTTCCAAGCCTATGCATGGTATCACCATACAGATCATGTTTTCTGTTTATTTAATTGCCAGAAGAACTTTCTAATCCAAACGAGGGAACCAAGATTTTAATCAAAATGTAAATGAAAACTCTTACTATAGATAATACAATATACAGAGAAAGCTGGAACGATATAATTTTATCCGCCGATGTCATGAATATCAGTTCAGTTCAATTCAACTTTATTCTCCCTGGCACGGGAGGTAGACATTATACAAACATACATGGCGGATATACTGTACGACTGAGTTGGTATAATGTAGCTTTGTTTAGACAAAAACTGAAGGAGAGCAAATAAATAAATATGATGTGTGGGATGTTAACGGTAGGGTGTACAAAGTGAAAAAAAGGTGAGTTCTTTACAATCATACAGATGACTACACTTATCTAAACCAGGATTATACAACATTTCGTTATTACTATTACATGCTTTAATAAACTTCCAAATGTTAATGAAATCTACTTTTTCTACACACCGGGGCTGTCGCGAGCTTTGTATTGGAACTTTGGATTTGTAGAGCAATATCTAGGTAAATACAGTTTGTGGAGCCAGGTTACTGACAGACATTTAAACATAGAATTATCGCTAATTTGAGAAGTGTCACAAAGTAAGCAGATTTGGCATGTTCTCGGCATATTTTGCCAACGTCTGTTTCTAAACTGTGAACTCATCGATGGTTCCTTGACCGAAATCATGCTATTTAGGCCCGAGCAGTTATATCTCTAGACCGAAGTTTGTTTTAAAAATAGTGTAAAACGGTGTTTGAGAGACTGATGTACCCCGGCACTTGGGAACGTGGGAACTGATTTTTAAGTATTTGCTCTTTTATTTTGTCAAGACAGTTTACTTTTCCTAGATTTTGCGAATCCTACACATGGTTTAGTGCTACACTATATATACAAATGCCAATTTAGATGATTGGTCATTACCCCAAGATAGAGAAAAATCTGTATCTTTTTACAGATAACTATTTTGATAACTTTTAT
Organism: Liolophura sinensis; assembly: GCF_032854445.1. Lineage (NCBI taxonomy): Eukaryota > Metazoa > Mollusca > Polyplacophora > Chitonida > Chitonidae > Liolophura > Liolophura sinensis. The sequence goes on along the minus strand of NC_088301.1, from coordinate 59,253,959 downwards.
TGGTTACATGTGATGGTTTTAGCCCACAATGACGCTTTTTCTGTAAAACTTTTTATACATATAGAATATACCCCCAATTTTCTGTGTACGCCATGCAAGAAATTTGGGGGTTCACTGCTTTAGTTCTAAATGTAATATTTTTGTTTACAACATTTCAGATACAACCTCTCCTTGACATGGACATATAAGCGACATCATTCGATCAAACAGCTTTAATCCACATTCATTTTGAAACGATGAATTGTGAACCTTACGTCTCAATCTTAATATTACTGCTTCATTGCGTTACATATATTAAATTCTTCATTGCTTGAGAAAGAGACCAATGTTTTGACCCCAAGATATTTATATTCGTCTACTGTGTGTCAGTATACCGTTGATCTGGAAAAGAAAATAGACATTGTGGTTGCAAGTTGTAAAATTTGTGAGCATTTGTTTTTTGTTTTGTTTTGTTTTTTCTTAATATATTTTTTATTTTTTAACTCCCAAGGTTCACAATACTTTTCAGTGAAATGCTATGTTGTATGGAAGATATGGACATAAATCAGCAAGAATAATACTGTGTCATCGGAGAACAATACGATGAACATAAGCGTATGCAAATATCGGTAATTTCACTCATTTCATTGGACAGAGTGGGCGCTGTCTGCGTCACTACCAATTTTTTCACGATCATTTACGTGAAGCAAAAATGTTAAAGGTGAAAGGTTTTCACCTTGGAGCGCTCCCACCTAATTTTCCTTGCTCAATACATGGTTTAATAGATGGGTAGAGAGTTTTTTTTAAATAATAATTCGAGGTATTTGCCACCAAACCCCTCATTAAAGAGCTTGCATGGAAGACGAATGTGCAGTATATAGCTTATGCTTGGCTTCAATTAAATCTGAATTAGTGTATATATATATATATATATATATATATATATATATATATATATATATATATATATATATATATATATATATATATAGAAGATGTCATTTTCGGAATTCAACGTAAGAATCATACAAGAAACATGTACACTGGTACATCAACAAGTATCAAATGTGATACACATCGGCATGGTTATGACAGTGCTTTAAATGTGTTTGTTCTGATCATAACAAGTAACTTTACTGTTACGTAAGATTTTGATAGCATTTTGAATCTCTTCCATTATCGCAACATCAGATTTTCTATCCGTCCATTTTGACCATATGTGCGCATCCCTGTGTGAGTCATCCCTTTTGATAATACCGAAACTTACGTGCAAGTTTTTACCTTGGCGTACTTCTATCTTGGCTTGGAAAAAGTTAATACCTTTGAAACCATATACATCATATCCGAACACAGAATGTAGTGAATCTTCGAAGTATTTTGGCCATTACCATCATTGTTTCTCGTCTGTACACATAGAAATGAAGCCATATTTTACATAAAATATTGCTTGTACTCCATGTATATGTTGGAAATAGGTGTTGTGGTAGTAGATTAACAACGTCTTCTTTTCGATCGGTGTATATTTGGGAGAGGAATGTATTGTTAATTGACGTTTTCATTTGATACCCTGATCGTGTGAAGTAAAATGTCTTACCATGCCTGTAGAACCAACATGGCCCGATTTTCCACAGGTTTAATATAAGATGAAATTCGACAAATATGGAAAACTTTGAAGTTCAAAGTATATAATCGCCTAGTGATCTGGATTATAACTTATGTTGATACATGCATATATGCAGTTATTTTATATATGAGTGTTAATTCAAGCACTTATATATGGTTCCAATGTTGAATGTCTGCAATCCCGACTAAATGCACGCTTCTATAAGTATATCGCTGATCCGTGCCTCATGCGGACCTATAGTGAAATGAACTGTCATCATTTTGACTCACCATGCAGTTTAATATTATGAAAGACCAAAGCATGTATAGAGAGTAAAACCAGAGCAGTGACGACAGTGTGATACAGTTGACATGTAGTCACACGTTACCGGTGGAACATGACCTTTCTTTTGATAGCCTCAGTTATAGGGTTTTATTCTAAATGTAAATAGCAACAAATAAACAATGCAAAAAGTATCACATGTACACTCATCTTGGAGATCTACAGTACGACTATACATACAGTATAATTAGATCATTTTATTCGTTTTTACCCCTCGGTCAGTTTGGCCTGAGCTTCTGTCTGTCCATGTGCATCACTTAAGTGATTAACTTGCTATGTATCACCCACTCTTTAAATGGTGATTTAAAAGAAGCGTTCATATATATATAGTTCAGACAGGTGGATATAATTTTGGCGGTGCATCGTTTTTAATTTATCGAAAATCACGAATTTCTCATATGTCTACTAACCACTTTAAGTGGTTATAACATACAGAACTTGCTCTGTATCATGAATACATTGTGATTCTCTAGAATTGTGTTCAGATTCCGTCATAAATCAGGTTAAGTAAGTATTTGTCTATATACTGGCCACAAATTTAACAGCACTTTGAATTTGAACACCAGGTGTTCAGTGGTTTTCCAATGCCTGTGCAGATATATAAAAATGCTAATATCAAATACTTTTGTTAAGCTGGAGCGGCATTTTTGTTTGTTTTTTATTTATTTCTTTATTTCGGTAAAAGCCATAAAAGACCCCCAACCTAGTAATTTTTTATTACTCTTAAACACCACACGTATACGCAAACTAAACATTTTAAAGTAGCCCGTTGTGTCAATTTGTCGAATAAGATCAGTTGAATAAAATATGACAAACTACATGCAGTTTATACCTTTCGACTCTGATCGATTGACATGTTGCACGTTCAAATAAGGTTATACGTATACAGATGGATATTGTCGAACCCCAAGACTCTAAAGATAAGGAATTCATTTGAATTGCCTCTCTTCCCGAAGACACGTACTGCATGTCGAAAGTGGTAAAATCAACCAAGCCTTTAAACGATTGGAAAAATAGGCTTATACATAAGTCAAACCAACTGGGCCTATATACATATAGCTGACCCCAAGTAAAGGGAACACCTGAACTACAGCTTGTGGTGTTCATGAATGTCTCAACTTATAACGGAGATACAGCTTGTTGTCATGTAGCGGAACTATATATAGACACGGGTATTGTTAGCAACAGGTTCTCTGCTCTCATAAGTGGCAAATTTGTCGCACTAAATGCGTCATTGCGACGCGCATATGTGCAAACGGTTCATTTCTCAAACCCGTTTTCCACAGTTCAATACGAGATCGTCATTAAGGCCAGAATGTTGAGAAACAGCTCATGTTTCTACAATAGTATTACGCTATATGACCTAATTGCGTCACTAATTATCACCACATGGAATGTCATACTTGTATTCATGTCTGAAAGACGGCGGAAAGGCGATTTTATTTTTGTCTCTGGAAAGCATCTGTGATTACCATCAGGCTGTACATGGTGTTATTCTGCATTGGACCCAACGCTCAACATCAAATGAGTCAAATCCATACGGATCTCTTTCTTGTTCGAGAACGCTGCAGGCTGTTGCTATAGCAACCATGTAGCACAACACCGTCTACCTTGCATTCTAAAGCATAAGAAGAAGAGAGAATCAGAAAAATTGTGATGGATAGGCGCATATCTGTAAAATCATACAAGCATATCTTGTACATTCTAAAGAGGCCGGGATAACAGATTGATGAGTTTTCTACTCTTATCGCGTAGCATCATTTTGTTGCATACAAGCAAATGCAGCCGTGTTACCAGATATGACATACCGTGAATCCTAAGTTTATTAACTACTAGCCCTGGTGTCAATCATGGTAATTTTCCAGTTCTGTAAGAACGTTTTATGCTATTTTCAACGCATATTTCCTCTTTCGAGTATATAAAACCCCTTTCATTGGTATGACAGGAAATGTACCACAACATATCACTGGACACTGCACTGCTTGTGGTACTTCTGCATCTTCAGTACTACAGTATCCATGCAAGAAAGCGTTTAGGCAGAATCTGAAGGTTTGCGATGAGAACCTTCTGGTAATCCAGTTCAAAGCAGCAGAATCTGGCGCATCTGTACACATGATAGCTTAATTATGTACGCGGAAAGGTTCCATTACCGCGCACATGGAGACGAAAAAATGACAATGTGCAAAGACGCACAGACATGTAATAAAAGTGTGGAGTTCAAACAAAACGGCAAATTCTTTTTTTATTCTAAAACAATCTAGTGAAATATTATGAATACAGATGTATTGCACAAATCCAACACCTACTGAACGTGTTTGTTTTTCCCCGGATATTGCATCTTGAATGCACAATGCCATACGTTTATTTACTGTTGCACATATTTAATGCAAAGCAGTAACCAAACAGATATCTCAGGTTAGCATAAAAGTAAACCTTTACTCGGAAGGCCAAACATCCATCAAGCCCAATCTACACAAACGTATTACATGATTTCTTGGTGTATTCTGGTCTAATTGTTCGTTAACTTTTGGATTTTGTGTCGTAGCCCGCCATTTCTTGTAGCGTAAAAGGATCCCGTGCACACACTTGGCATTTATCAACCGTCAGTGTTGAAGTGTCTAGGTTTGCTAAAATCCACCCGGACACACAGACGGTTAAGCCAGCTAACCTATTTCGACCGAGTGAGCTATCAAGCCACCTCAAGTTTCTAGCTATGAGCTGTTGCCAGGCCTCTGTTCTATATTTAGAGTTGTTCACGTTGACCTAATTGGCGGCAGCGTCAGTAGCCGGATATTGTTGATAAGTAGGTCATAATGGCTGCCTGAAATGACAGCTCTCTACAATTTCAAGGATTTGGAATGAAAATGGGCTTTAATAAGTGCAAATTTTATTTCGTGTTTCTTTATCTTATCAGATCTCAACGCAGACATACGCCACAAACAGATTTATTTTCTTTAGCATTAAAAGCCTCTTCATAACCATCTTTGTGTCTCATCGCTGATTACTTATGCTTAACGTAAGAAAGAGCGGGAAATGCTCTAACGTTTGATTGATCTTGCGAAATAAAGTTTTTCAGAACATGTTGCTTTATTCTTACAAACCTGCTGACCAATGTAATTTCGTCAAAAATTATGTCGGCCCAAGAAGTTCATGTGTGAGGATTTCTCCTTGTTTGCACAATATGGGAACAGCGAGAAATTTTCAAGAATCTTGTACATTGATACAAGTGAAACATCTTTTTGGTCTTTAAAATCTTCGACCTTCAACGTTAAATATGTTATCTATTGGAACTAAGGAACGAAATAAGCAAGCTGCAGTCTTCCATTTTAATTAGTTATTTCACACAGGTTTTAAGCACTCACCATATGATCTTTGCCTTTATGTGGATATAAGTGAGGGATAGAACGGCATAAGAAACTAGTGGAAGAATTTTAAAAACATTGCAGTCCTAGCTCTTATTATATCCGTAGGCAATGTGATACACCGCTGGGGTCATGAACAGCAGAACATGGCTCTTTCACTGGTTAAGGTTCGAGTTCTCTCAAAGTTTCAGTTCTCTGGTTTCAGTTCTCCCAAGGTTCCAGTTCTCCCAAGGTTCCAGTTCTCCCAAAGTTCCAGCTCCCCCACTATCGTCATTGGGACGCCAGAAACATGTCGATTGGGGTATTTTTAAATCGGCCAGGTTGCTGTTCACTCAATGCCATCCACTGGGCGGAACAGATAGAACATGTGCAGTGAGGTGTTTCGCTGTTTCTGTTGTACAAGGTCACAGCTGTATGAAGGTCATCATTGGAATGAACAGATGTAACATATCCAATCGATGTGTTCCATTGGTTGTGTTCGACAATGTGCCAGTTCTCCAACACTTATCCTTGAAATGATTAGGCAGAACATAACCTTTGGGTGTATTTTACGGGTTTCATATCTCTCAATATTCCAGTAGCGCAACGTCGTTATTGGTGACGGCTGGTATGCGAATATCTGTTTCGACGCATAACATATGTCCAAAAAAGGCCCTTCGCTGATTTTGTTAAGTTTTTCCACTGCCCTTATTGGCTTGTTCTCCTGATGATGGCAAAATAAAATACCGAAATATCGAGTCAGAATAGTTACACTACCGGCGTATTATTGGCATGAAGAGATAGAATATGTCCAATGGGTGTGTGTCACTGGTTATGTTTTTATAAGGTTGTAGTTGTTCCAAGATCCCAGTTCTGTCAATGCAGTCATTGGGTTGAGCAAACAGAACATGGCGCCTCACTGCAAGTAATGTACTAGTTCTCACGTTATTGGGAATAGCTGGCAAAACACGAGGGTGTTTTATTCGGGTATCTTATCCAAAAGCTCCAGTTCTCCCATTGTTGTCGCCGGGATGAACAAGTAGAAAATGTTCAATGGCCATGATTCCCAGGTTATGTTCTCTTAAGGTTCCAGTTCTCCTACTGCTGTCATTGAGATAAACAAGTAGAAGATATCCAATGAGTGTGTTTTATGGGTTATATTTGACTTGGCCTCACTTCATTTCAATCTCGCTGCCATAAGTTTAACAACTTACAAAAATGTGAGTAACCTGCATGGTAGATTTGTTTGAAAACAACTGATAGCACGCACGGTATCATATGCACTTCCTCTTAAAATACTGAGTAAAGTGGCTACAGAAGTAACATCCACTTCTACATTTTCTGCACTTCTCCATGTGATCCGTGTATGTCAAGTCATATGCTATTTTCGACTTTATCATTCAATGCGAACAGTTTAGACTGCTAAAAATAGACTGTTCCCAAAATAAAAGAACTCAGATAGGGGCCTTGATTTAATATTCATTTATTTATTTGAATGGTGTTTTACGCCGTAATCAATTTACGTCGGCGGGCATCATTATGGTGGGAGGAATTCGGGCACAGCCCGGGGGAAACACACGACCACCCGCAGGTTCTGACAGACCTTCCCACGTACGGCCGGAGAGGAAGCCAGCATGACCACACAGTGACCTCATTGGTGAGAGGCTCCCGTGTCATTACGCTGCGCTAGCGCGCTAACTAACTTCACCAAAGAGGCCCCGCTCTTGATTTAATAAAACTACCGCGAATTTTAAATGATCAAGAGGTTAGCAATGCTGTGCCGAATTATTTCAACATACGAGAGCCCCCATGCATTTCCTACCAATATGCAAAACATATCGCTACGAAGATATTTAATTACGCGAAAACAGTTGAAGATTTTGAGATGTCAGATTATTCTTTTGGTAGATACAGTGGACTATGAATCGTCAGACTTTACTTACAATCCATGTAAACATGTCATGACTGGTAACCTTAATATTGTACAGAGAGCCGAAAAACATAAATATGAGAGCTAATAAGAAAATTGTCCTTTCGCCGCTTGAAAACTTTGCAAAAGATGACGTAAATGGGAGAAGGTAGAACCTTAGGCCTTGGCACCTGGCTTGAGCTAGTAAAGAACAAAGTTGTGTATATTGTATTGTGTAATCCATGATATTAATACTAATGCTCATTCGACAGCCAAGCAAGATCCTTTTGAAAGATCCTACCGTGCGAAAGCTACTTGATGATCTTGTACGTTAATGTACGTTAAATATATGTTATTGTTCCAGCAGACAAGATTCATAATAATATAATATTTGTTTGCAAGAATTATTACTTCCATGTTCTTGCAGAAGAGCTTAATATCACTACAACAGCTGCCGCAACATCAACGTCTTGTAGAACAACCAATACTAGTATTAAAAAAAAACATCAGTCTTTTCTCAGAGGACTTTCACATCACACCAATACACCACAACTTTAAGTGATTCCAAAAATGCACAAATCTCCATACAAAGCTCGCATTATTACGGGATTGAGTAGCTGTACCATCAAACATAAATCTACTCTCATAACGAAGGCACTACAAAAAGTACAGTTATTTGGAAAAGTAGTGTTAGTGCAATATAATGACATACCTACGTGGGATTTCTCCACTCTCTGTACTACTATTTCTCACAGTGGGTAGAGCGTCCGTTTCGGGACCGGTAGATCCAGCATCAATCCTTGATCGAGTCACACCTAAGACTTTAAAAGAGGAAGTTGTAACTTCCTCGCTTGGCATTCAGCATGAAGGGGATAGTGCAACGACTGGTTGACCCGTATCAGTATAATGGCTCGGGCGGGGCGGCTTACTTGCCTTCGGTAAGTCGTCTCAGTGAAGCAGCACTAAATAAAAGAGTGGTGGAAATCCGTCCTGCAACAAGGAGGCACATTACTCGTACATGCACCCTAAGAATTCTTCGTCGTCATATGATTGAAAAATTGTTGAGTACGATGTTAACCCCCAAGCACTCACTCACCCACCCACTATTTCTCACACAGATTTAACTGATAGAATTTCATCACTAATTGTATCGGTGTTTAATGAAACTGGTCGCTGCTACATTAACATAAAAGGCAAAAAAGCTTTCTTCACTTTATCTACATACAAGGATTACCATTCATGGCATGTTTCGTAGTTCACTGAGTTACTAGAGTTTCTCATTAATAACATCTATGTGAAATTCGGGGGCATATATCAACAGTGTATAGGTATTCGGTTGTTACGGTATGGACATGACTATATGCAGAAACTATTAAGGAGTAATTCTCACCAGGTCCGGTCTGTCTCATTCACTAAACGGCACATTGATGATCTGCTAACTTTAAACATTTTATAGATAGCAAAGAATATCCACCTTAGCCGGATTTAAAGGAAACCACAGACTTTCCAAATGGCATATCTTATCTGGCCTGTATTTGTACGAAGACCAAAACGGTTTTCACTCACGCAGACTGTACGACAAGCCTGTATATATATCGCCTTGTAGCATTTGTTAGATCGTGCGTGCAATGTGACGCTTTCAGTCAACGTCACAAGCTATTATGGCAAAAACTTGTATGTTAAGGTTATTCCATCAAACGCCTTCAATCTAAGTTTCTTAAGTTTTACAATGAGTATAATCCTCTTGTCAGTAAATATGGACAGAACGTCCAGAATCTCTGGCACTCTTCTTCATGATTGGGACGTATATTCATCTTGGTGAAATAGATCGTCGCGTTGGATATATGAACAGTTGCAATCAAAGCGCAACTGAGATACATATTTTATTGTCGACAACTTATATACTAGCATTCTACTCGGCTTGAATATTGATATCACTTTTCGCTTAGAACATACCTTAATTGCGTGTTTCCAACATCATTGAAAACTGTTGACTGCTTCTCTTTGAGTGACGCCGTCCTATTTTCGTACTTTATATCCTGTCTCAGTTCATTGGTAGTTTGTGTTTAACGTCGTTTTGGGATTCGACCTTGAGATTACCCACCTGGAACGCCCACCTTGATTGACGGCTAGTATACTAATGTCTATTTCGACGCAGAGAATCATTGGTATACCAGAGTTACAATGGAACCGTATGAACAAGTCCAGGCGCTTAATACCACGGTTATGCTTGACACCGTTCACAATTCCATTTTTGTCAGTTGGAATGTGCAGGCTGATCATGGCGTTTCACTGATTACACTGGACTAGATTACAGTTTTGCCGGCACTGTCATTATTATGACGAACATCAGAACATGTCAAATTTCATTTCCATTTCATGTTCTCCCAAGGTCCTTTTGTCACCCAACGTTCCAGTTCACCCAACTTTCCATTTCACTCAAGGTATTAGTTCTCCGAATGTACCACTTCTCCCAGAGTTTCAGTATTCCCACTGATTCAGTTCTCCAACGGTTTCAGTTTTCGCAAGGGGTCAGTTCTCCCCATCTGCCAGTTACTCGAGGTTTCAGTTCCCCCAGTGTTCCAGTTTTCTCAATGTTTCAGTTCTCCCAGTGTTCAATTTTCCCAAGGTTTCAGTTCTCACAGTGTTCCAGTTTTCTCTATGTTTCAGTGCTTCTAGTGTTCCAGTTGTCTAAATGTTTCAGTTCTCCCAATGTTCGCGTTTTCTCAAGGTTGTAGTTTTCTCAGAGTTCCAGTTTCTCATGGTTTCAATTCTCCTAGTGTTCCAGTTTTCTCAAGGTTTCACGTCTCCCAATGTTCCGGTTTTTTCAAGGCTTTCATTCTCCCAGAGTTCCAGTTTCCCAAGGTTTTATCTCTGGCAGTGTTCCAGCTTTTCCAATGTTTCAGTTCTCCCATTGTTCCATTTTTCTCAAGGTTTTGATTCTCCAAGTTTTTCAGTTTTCCAAAGGTTTCATTTCTTGCAGTGTTCCAATGTTCCCATTGTTTCAGTTCTCTCAGGGTTTCAGTTCTGCCAGTGTTCCAGTTTTCCCAAGGGGTTAGTTTTTCCAATGTTCCAGTTTCCTCAGGGTCTTAGTTCTCTCAGAGTTCCAGTTTCCCATGGTTTCAGTCTCCAAGTATTCCAGTTTTCCCAGTGTTTCAGTTCTCCCAATGTTGCAGTTCTGCAATTGTTCCAGTTTTCTCAAGCATTCGATTCTCCAGATCGAGGTACCATGGATAACTTACTCATATGACCGAAACTTTCCGTTGAATTACCATTCAGCTTCTAACTAACTGAATTATGTGCCGTTGTACATAGACACACAATACTGCAAGTGACATTAACACTTAAAATTCTGACAAAATACTAATGATCCAACTTACCCATAACACTGAGATGTTAAAGTGCAGTTTTTAGTACTATACACTAAGCAGAAGCTAAAAATATCTTGTTTTCTAAATTTCTAATAAGATGTTCGCTTGGTGATTCCCTGAAAGTGGTTTAAAATAAACAAACAAGATAGACGATCGCCAGCAACTTGTTTCTTGAGCGACGTGTCGCATCGTTATAACTAACTGCTCTTATCTAACACGGCCAAAAGTATTCAAGGACGTTAATTATTGACGACATAAGTGTTTGAACCGCTGTTATTTAACTGGAAGATTTTTGGACAGTACTGAAAACAAAATCGTATAAGCATGTGTAGAATGTTTAGGAAATCGTCATTGGGAACGAAAAGGGTACGTGTACTCTGACTGTCACAACGAATTACAGAATCGATTTTTCAGTTAAAGAGGATAAGTCAGTTAATCAGTTTTCTATAATTCATTAATTTTCGCCACGATATGCTGAAATATTGCTGACGTGGTCTTAAACCATAATAATTCAACTTTCATTCATTCATGGGCCTACACGAAGAGGTTACCTAAGAGTAAAAAACAACACTCGACTTTATGTCATATTTGTTACTCAGATTGTCACTTAACAACAAGTTTATAACTACATCGCTGTCCTAAATTATGTAACTATTGTCTCAGCTAAACTATTGTCATAAATGCAATTAAAACCATGCTTTGTTGTGCTGCAGCTACAAACAGTAGGCCCTTAGCTGTGTAAAACAACTTCATGTATCATCTCTGACACATGCCTCTTAGCTTTGTTGTGTTGGAAACTTGTATGGATGTACAGGATTCTGAAGGATTGCCTTGGACAGAAATAACTGAGTGTAACGAAACCACCTTCGCTGTATTTAAAAGAGAACTCATATAAAAAAAAATAACAGCTAAACGTACATGCGTGTATACTTGACCTATATTTTACTCATAAGCCACGTATGTATATTTTAGAGATGTGTTTTTGCGATTATCGAAACGAGGATTGGTGTGATTGGTTTGCTAGTGACCAAAAACAGATCGCTGAAAACGGCGGATCAACTTCAGATAAATTTATTATCCGGAAATTGCCTAAAATATTGATATTTTAGATTGGGAATATAAACACAATTATATATTTGCGTCACCTGTTTCACTAAGGAAAAGTCCACTTATCAACCAATACTGAACTAATATTGAAATAAAAAGCACCATGGAGCACTACCTGTTTTTTCATCAGTCACATTTAAACGGTAGTGAAACATTTGACCATTATTTGTCAAGTTCTTTTCAGAGTTTTTACAGCGCAAAAATCAGAACTGACCTAAGTGGGTAGATAAAATGAAATTTCAGTGCTAGTCACATGCCGTTTTCGAAATACAATATTTTCACTGAGCACAGGAAATCAGAGAGGAGAGGCGGATCTCGGCCTGGATGACCAGAGTAAGATATGCACCATGTAGACCTACACCCAGGCTTTAGCAGTCCTCTCAACTTTGTATTCATGGCTCTGAGATAAGTTATCGCCCTATTCGCCTGCATAGTGAGTTGATATGTCTTCAGAGAGATAACCTTAACTTTGGTTATGCATGAGTGATTCATTTCTCAAGTTAAGATGAGTAACTGCTTAAAACAACAGAATGACTTCGTCAGCAAAGTTGTGACAACCAGCGCTACCAGCCACAAGAGTATACCCATGAAATAAGACCGATTGTATATTCAAAAGGAGCTGACATCTGGTTGCCAACGCTATTAGACCTATTTTCATAACTTGTCCAGCGATACTCTACATAAACACCATTTTCAAATCAAATTAATCAACTAAGTATAGGTATCCCAGTCACGCGTTGATTGCAAATGTTCACTATATATAAATAATGCGATGCTTAAAACTGATGTACTTGGGCAAAATTATCACACCTTCACAATCAGAAGGACCTTTGGAACTAAACAGAAAATTGTCCAACCGTGGTGCAGTGTAATGAGGTGTAATTATTTTCGTTCGAAAAAAACAGGAAAAACTTACTTTAATCTGAAGAACAAATACAATATACAAGATAACTTTGAAAGACGCGAGACTGTTGATTCATGCATTTTGTTTTATTGGAACACAAAATTAAGGTCAAAAGCAGATTTTGTTAGTTTAATGTTATTTCCTGTGAGAATTCCCATTATAAAATATGATTATGTGAACAAGAGTTATTTGTCTATGTATGACCAGGGTCTTCCGAATTATCGCATTCACATTTTTTATGAATAATAAAGGAGATATTTGCTCATTGAAGTTCTACATGTGGATACATGTTAACATTGGATGGGATCTCCTTATATCTAATTTCTCGGTCAGCCTTTTAAAATTGTTTTTAGTATACATAACTTAATATCCCTCCCAAAAAGTAGTTTCAGATAGTAAGAGCTTTGGTTAACAATGTGGAGAGGAGCTTGGTTGTACATTTTCTGCATCCAGATATAAACCTGGCCTTCTACAGTGTTTGTTCACTTTTATTACCCAGTATATTTTTAGTAACTTTCAGATTCTATGGGATCTTTAGAATGTTATCAAGTACATGTATAGTAATAGCACTGGGCTGATGGAACGCCTAGGGTTAATTGTCCTAATTATACTTTGTAATAATATTTTTCAGATAAATGCATATTATTCGGTGCTTTGTCAGGCAGGGAAATAGCATGTTTCTAATGGGGTATATAGACAAGGGACCTTCGTCATTGCTGGCGGATGGCGTCTTTCGCCTGATTATTTTTATAAGGTATAGCCAGTCATCGAGAACTGTTAAAATTTTCAGCTCAGTTTCATTTGACGTGTACAGTTCCAGCACTACTCATGACCCTCTTTCTCCTCTCTCTACGCACAGTTGTGTATACCACACATGTATTCATCAATCAGTTGATGATTCTTTGATGGTTGTTTGGGTAATTAAAAATTTGAACAGCCACAGCACTGATAAGAAACCTTCCAAATTTAACACTGACATAAATAGTTACAGCTTTGACAACCTTAGTATCATTCAAAATCCTGGGGACATTAGTCATACATATCATTTGGTCTAAGTATTGAATTCGAGCCCTTTTAGGCCGTCAAAAAGACGAAATCTCGCTATTTCACTGTACACTCGACACAAGATATGGGTCACCAGTGGCTGAAGAAGGTTTCCCGTGTTTTCCTGTTAGGCTGCTAAGTTTTTTAACTTTTTGGCAGGGAATTTAAACTGTTCGCAATTGATGAACATACACTGTTGGGAAAATTAATTAAACCTGTGTAAGGTATACTGAACTGTGATCATGAATGTCGGATTAATTAAACCTGTATATGGTATATTGAACATTAATGCGATCATGATTTCCGATTAAGTAAATCTGAAAGGTATATTAATCTGTAATGTGATCATCGATATCCCATTAATTAAACCTGTAAGCTACATTGAACTGTAATGTGATCATGAATGTCCAATTAATTAAACATGTGAAGTATATTGAGCTGTAATGTGATGGTGAATGTCGGGTTAATGAAACCTGGAAGGTATATTGAACTGCAATGTGATCATGGTTGTCCAATTGTTTAAACCTGCAAGATATAACAAACTGTAATGTGATCATGAATGTCGGATTATTTAAGGCTGTAAGGTATATTTAACTGTAATGTGATCATGAATGCCCAATTAATCAAACTTGTCAGGTGTATTGAACTGTAATGTGATGATGAAGGTCGGATTATTCAAACCTGTGAGGTATATTGAGCTGTAATGTAATCATGAAAGTCTAATTAATTAAGCCTGTAAGGTATATAGAACAGTCATGTGATCATGAATGTCCAATGTGTCAAACTTTCTCTTACCACGGCAACGGCATTTCCGTTGTTTTTGATTGCTTCAAAATCGTTTTACCGAGCAAAATCGCCATTTTTGTCAGATACTAATTGGCTGATTGGGGAGAAAGCAAACGAGTGAAATATGTGTCCCACTCACTTGCTTCTGGATTTATTGTAGTTGAAAATGTTTTCAGAGTGCAGTTTTCCAGAGTCAGAAATTCCTGTTGTGATTTTTTTGTTGCCGGAATCAAGAAAACTTGTTTTGGACAAGCTCAGTGTGTGCTGGGATGTATCAAATGTGACCAGAACATAGCAATCTGAGTCATTCGATATCAGTGACGTCTAACAAATTGCGATCATAGCATGACTGCATTTGGTTTTCTCACGACTTCTCCTAAAGCCATAGTGATAGCTGGCGTCTGAGTTGTTTCTTTTTAAACATTTACACGAACAATTATAAGATAAGCCCTAAATGAAATAAAATGAGGCCAGATTTCACCAGTTACATGTGATACAATTCGTCAACTATCACACTGCAGCTGTCGTCGATTCTCTGGTTTTACTTTCTTGTGCACGGAATGGTCGACACATAAATAAGCCAACGGTTTTAGGTACATAGCATAGGACAACTACTCCGATAATGGCAGTCGGAGAATCTCAGGAATTCTAACTCTGTTCCAGAAGTATATATATCTCGATAGTTGTCCTAGTGGTATAAAGACAAGCATCTGAACCACACGGTCAGATCCGACTATGTGACTGTAGTCACGCACAAATGCAGTGCGCAATGTTACGAACATGTACGCGATAACCACAGAGGGGTTTGATGGTTCAGTGTCATCCATGTATAGGACATGCTCGAGATTCCTGCACCTCCAACAATCGCGGGGCATAGGTCATATGCTCTAACAAACGGTTGATAGCTCTAAGTTTAAGAGAAGGTTTGTCCTAATCCGTCAATGTGAAATGAAATACTTCTTTCGCGGGTGCAAAATATGTGTGATTGTAAGTTGCTTGCCAAAGGCTACGGTGTTTTACACTATAGATGTGTCGTTTCTTCCACTCTGAAAAATGACCCGGTAGCATCAGTGAAAACTTATTGAGTACAATGTCATACAGCTATCAGATAAACAAATAAATCCTAAACGAATAATCACATGCATGCTAGTTACTAAATTCAGTAAGGGCATTCCTGTTAAAACGACACCTTGTCTGTACCTCACACTGAAGAATATAATCCAAGTTTGACAGGGACACTCATAAAGACTTTGCCAGTCAACAACAAAACAAATGACCTCATAAACCCGACATTCGCATACCACTGGTAGACCACGCATGAAAGGACGTTCCACGCCGATTATGGCTAGACCCATTTCCAAATAACTTAAAACACCAGTTCGCTAAGGAATAGGTAAGAAATAACAAATAGATACCAGATGAAGTTGGTGACATCTAAAAAAGAAGCAGTCATGAGCTTTTGGTGATGCAGGGATGTCGATATTTTAGACATGACATCAAGCTGAAATACAGCGTCATAAAAAGTATTTCAAGCAACACAATATAGGTTTATAATAAGTCCTAACAAAAACTCCCCCGAAAGTAAACATTGAAAGCCAATTTTAGGGAGTAGTCATTTATGGCCTCCCCAAAGTAAAAGCAATTTGGGTTCAAACTATAAAGGGACCATACCGAAAATTTTTTGGCAAAACAAAACAAAAACAATTAGTGCAAAAACGGTGGAATGTTTGACACTATTTTGCTGATAGTTTAAATGATTACCAGTCACAGCTTATCGCCCGCTCACACATCTCTCCATAACATGGTCTCATCATGCACGAATTTAAGTGAATTTATAACAATTTTAACGTCATATAATGATATGAAAAAATATTTTGTATAAAATGAGTCGGGGAGTTCTGTCTGGAATTGAACCAACAGAGAAACGTTTAGAGTTGATCCAAGCCCAGGGTTGAATTGCCTTAGTCGACGGATATCCTCAGTCGACGGATATCCTCAATCGACATACGTGGATAAAAATTATAATAAACGATTCGTTTTTGTGGGAAAGCTCAGAAGTCATTGTCCAAAGTCCACCTATGAAACTGACGTTGCAAGTGAAAAATTCTTCAGTATGAAGTTAAAGGTGGATAAACAAAATAAATAAATATATATACCGGTAGTGGTGAATGCATCGCTGTATATAGGGTTCCGTTATGAGACCATATTATAGATCCAGTACTATTTCTGCGAAGTATTAATTATGTTTACGATATAGGGTGTGTTTTATACACTTAATTTGCTGCATTATAATTTTTAAATTATTTTAAAAATTGCATGTAAAACTACTGTGGTTCACTAAAGTAAGTTACTGAATAAGGTCGATCGGATTTCGCATAACCACTTCATTCCCCCATACCATTAATCAATTTCTCTTTTTAAAGGAAGATTTGGCAGATTTTTTACTGATGTATTTATTTATTTAAATGATGCTTGCTGTGATGACTTTACATGTATTAGCTTTATTCTGGCAAACCTGTTTCCATAGTTACTATTGGACACCATTATGCAGGACAATGTAATAATGAGAGATACCATGCTTTCAAGTGTCGCTCTGCAAGTTATCACTTGGTGCATTCCGGTTGGAACATCTGTGTGCAAGCCAAGGATACCAGAGTTTCGAATGTTCATAAGTGCCCAGAGGATTCACCGTGCACATATACTCACTGATGGAAATTCATCTCACGCATATGGGCCTACTCCACTCGGATATCGATTTTGTCGATGTGCATGAGCTCATCTTCAGTATTCTGTATACTGACATGATGTATTCTACTTCAGAAGGTTCCTTCTCGTGACAAATAAGATCAATGTATAACCTTTCAGCGATAAGAGATCCTTAATAGTGCTTCTCTGGCTTCGAGTTGCCCATTTATGCTTGCATTTCAGATAGTGCATCGATCATTCTCCAGAAGAAAGCCTTTATACGGGAGGCGGGATAATGTATTTAAATGCGTTTATGCTTAAATCTGATGAAAACAAGACGGAATTACCTGTCATCTTCTTATCCTAGGATGTTGCCTTAATTGTGCCACGTGAATATCGGCGGGATGCATAAATTAACAGATGAATTTCAGCACATGTAAAACACCTCTGCTGTTATAACATTTAACATTTTAGGCAGGACGTAATATATACATCTTTAACTTGATCAAACGTGAAATACTTAGAAACTTTGTATATGAAACTGCAGACATGTACATGTTTACCACGCAAATAGGCATTTTGTTTATTTGCCCCTTAATATGCTGGCACCCCAACGGTAGGGGCGAGGTGTGAGTGGCGGTTGTCCGATGTCTCAAGCCTGTTTTTTTAGGACGTTTTTAATTAAAATTTGGCAAAATGGCTTCACCATGCTAATCTATGTACAGATTAAGATTTTTTTTCCAACTGTTTCGTCCATTTTCACCCACAAAAATTGCCGTTTTTTCTGTTGCGAATTTTGGCATAAAGAGATAAAGCTCCAATGAATTAATTCCACAAGCTCTGGTAATGATTCCAGACGTTCAACGCGTTCTGGAACTTATTCCAAAAAACTCCTTTTTCTGTCCACATTTTAAACCTCCGTTCTAGTGGATATATTGTAAACCACATATTGACCGAGTATCGCTACAGCTGATTCGTCTATTTTCCACGAAAACGGTCCGTTTTAGAGTTGAAACTTGGCACGCGGCTTCAACCAAATCAATGGAGTCAAAATTTGTGCTGTTTTATTGTGTTCACGATTGTTTTTGTCGCGTTTTAATAATCGTCCGGATTTTTTTTCGTTTCTTTTTTTTTTTTTTCTTAATTATTCGTTATATTGACTTGAAAACTGGTGCATGGCTTCACCATGACAGATTACAGATCTGATTAATGTTCCTTGCAGCTTTATGCATTAAAAAAATGGTGGTTGCATGTATGGTAGGGCCGATATATAGTATCAGTGTGCTAAGTTGTATAACCAGTTTTTACATGGAGACGTTTATTTTTACCTAATTATTGATCTTGATTTATGACATGAGAGTTTGTGGACTTCCCTGAAATCCTCACATTACAGCGCAATGAACTAGTGGCACAGGATTTAACCATGACAATATTAGCGGCAAAGTTGTTGCTGTTTTATTATCGGTTCACGCAGGTTACCCCGTGGGAAACTTCCACAAATCGTTCATGCTATTAAGCTATAAGCTGAACGCTGTAAGGAAGTCTACTGCTTCCGCTCGGAAGAGTGCTTTTTGTTGCTTTTCTAGAAAACTGCAAATCGTAGTTATTTGAAATTTGTCAGCAAAATTTTATTTTACTTTGTTTTGCTATTTTATTTTGTCTTTCGCTGCTTAGAAGTTTTCTGTTCTGGACCACTTCGTTTGACGGCTTTATTAGATTGTGAGCAAAAACTTAAAACATGTTCTCAAGAACGAATGGCCGGATCTCTCCAAAATTGTATATCCATGTATACTCTGTACACGATAGTTACAAAAGGTGTGAAGGGGACATTAATTTAAAAGCCAGTTAAAAACTTGACAATCTCGCCCTTGGTCGAATGTATGACGTTATAAAAGTGAATTTTGAATTTTGATATAACATTGATGTATTCCAAGTCATTTTGTGTCGGAGATGCTGGATCTGCTTTTGTTTGGTGCCTATGTTTGTAACTTTCTCAGATACAATCAAAAACAATTAATTTTACCTTTTTGAAATTACGTATTTTCATTTGCCGGTAAATCCAAAGTTAAGAGAGCCAGAAATTTGTAATTTGCACCACATGGCTGACCAAGATATGCTCTTTTCGTTGAGATTTAAGTACTTTAAACTCACATCAAGAGTTTTATGGCTTTATGATTTTATAATGTGTTTAAATGACATCACCCAGTTTAAAAACCCTGTGTTGCTGATCGAGTGTTCATATAAAATCATTCATTTCTGGTAAAAATGGTCGATCTATATATACGTCCAAACAGACATTCTTTTATATACCAGCCGTCAACCAAAAGTGGACTTTCCGGGTCAGTAATCACAAAAACACTGTTTTATCACAGTGAACTAAAGAAAATATAAAGTACAAATTAGGAACGAATCGTGCAAAGAGAAGCAGTCAACATGCTGTTTCCAGCGGTGTTGGAAAGACGCAAAGAAATGTCCCAGGCGACTGAGTGAAACCAGTACTCCAATCGTGAACCGTGGTATACACAAAGAATTTAATTAACCTGGAACTAAACAGATCTTTATATCAGTCCCAGATTAAGCACCAGCCTTTCTGGCACGTGCCTATGGATTTGAGGTTCGATCAAGTTTTCTCGCCTAGAAGTGATTCAGATGTAGAAATTTCGGCCTACTAATTCGACAATAAACTTAGATGGTTTGATGCTCTTTTGATTGCCTGTTTTTGGAGTTATTGTTTTTCTTTTACTGTAATTTGATTGCTAGCACAGAGTTTGTTTGACTGGGATGAAAACACTGACCTCTATCTTAGTAACAGGTTTGGACTACAACAACCCACGTGGGCCGAAACTGCTTGAAGTTCTAGTTACTGTTATTTTATAGACCCGTGAAAGAGAGGAGGTAATTATTGTGCTCCGCTTTTATATTCTGGCGAGTCATGACACGCCGGAATGGAACGTGCAATTGCAAAACTTCTCTGTCACATTATACTGACACCACACCAACCACTCGTTTCCTTTCTCTAACCTCTCATTGCTGAGTGTCAAGCGAATAAGCATCATGGACCGTTTTTAAAATCTTTGACATGAAGTCTTTTAGGCCACCGAGCGGTATCGGGCATTTGTAATAGGCTTTTATACCTAAAACTTTTGAGTCCAAACGAAAGCGGTATCAGCTTTTCAAAATCTAAAGGGTCAACGCATATGTACTTCGTTGTATGCATGCCATATAGACCTACTTATTGTGAGCTTTACCTCCTTATCTAAGACTTTGGTCTAATTGATAATTTTCAGGACATTAGCACACATGTAGGTCAAGGCAGCTTAGTAACCGGCCTATACTTTTCGTTATGGTGATATCACGTCCGAAGTTAGGACGGCATGGTCTCAACAAGGATCGACAAGCGTCATTGTTATTGTGAAACGAAGTGAAAAATTCTTACTAGTGTCTTAAATCACGTTTATAAAGAGTGTCTTCATTATATATATATATATATATATATATATATATATATATATATATATATATATATAGGCTACGTGGACAATTCAGTACATTTTTGATCTAACTCGCAGTGCCTTACAATTTTTCCATGTGTTATCGTCAGTAAATGTCGGATAAACTCCAATAATGGTCGGGTTCACTTCAGTAAATGTTGAGATCTAACCATTTTTAGATTATTGAGATATAAATTGCTTATTTTCGGGTATAATGAAATATACACTAATACGCTATACGTGTACTTCGGCTGTTTTTCCTATTCCAACACAGTATCTCGATTTGGCTTTCAGCTTTGAAAATGGGTTGTTCCATTTTCGACCTGAGAGCATATAGCCAGCTGTTTCACGGTTCTTTTAACCACGTCACAAACGCGGAGACGCTACATGGGTTAAGAGGACACGATAACACCGTCACAATAGCAGCATCGGATATAACCAAGCTGGTTTCCACTCTTGGCTGGTTTCTAGATATATCTGACTAGAGCTTCTCCAGGCGAATGCAGACGAATCCATTCTGTCGTGACCAACATTTCCTAGAAGATTTCGGGTTGCGATATCCGCTTGCACACGTTAGTAGGTCCGGGCAAGAGGTGCTTTCACGGGGTTTAATTCCATTTGCCGCCACACAGGAGAGTGGCTTCCCCTGATTATCACTATCTGCTCCAACGCTGCACATCATGGTGACTTTGCCCTAAAAAAGGCAAGTATCCCACACTGATGAATAGGACACTAGGATTTCCAATTTAATCCGTTTTAATTTCTTGGTGCAAGCTATATTTGGATGGTTATATTGAGACTGTTGGTCTTAGTTTACGTATGATGACCTCAGACAACTAAAATCACTGAATCACCATTAAAGATTTGTCTACTCCAATATTAGGCCAACACAGGATGTAAGCAACCCGACACCCTATTCTTAGGATTGCTCACAGTGATACATGTACCTGTATTTGGCTTATGATTAGGCAATCTCTCTTTGTTCAGTATTCGGTATACAATTATGTATTCCAGCTTCAAGACATGTTTAACAGGATTCAGAACTGTCATTAAAACAAAAACACATAATTAATATTATTAAATGGAGCTTTACTATAAAAGCAATGATATATTTCACATATGTATTTTTCATTCGCGAAACACACAACTTAAATGATGACATAAAAAAGACAATTTCCTGTGAATAGGGCAAAGCCACAGGTTTCTACTTTTTGAATCTTTCCTTTACAACTAGAATGTGACACTGGCCAGCTAACTACCCAACCAGAAACATGGATCAGTTCATTACAACAACTCACCTCCTGGTTGTGAGATTTGATTCATAAATGCAAATCACTCAATCAGCAAGACCAATATAAAAAGGTTACATAATCAGATGAATTGGAAAGGCCGATAAAACAACACCATGCTACAGTTTGACTTAAAATCAGTCA